>NC_054708.1:44777054-44782054 GCF_016097555.1 Gigantopelta aegis | reverse complement strand
GAGAGAGAGAGAGAGAGAGAGAGAGAGAGAGAGAGAGAGAGAGAGAGAGAGAGAGAGAGAGAGAGAGAGAGAGAGAGAGAGAGAGAGAGAGAGATTGAGAGAGAGAGAGAGAGAGAGAGAGAGAGAGAAAGAGAAACGTTAGGGGGAGAGGGAACGTTAGATATCATTTACCTCAGAGCGAGTTGTTTTAAAATGTATCTAACGAGCGAAAGCGAGTTTGATACGCTTTTAAACAACGAGTTGTGAGATAAATGGTATCTAACGGACATGAATACATTATTCTATTTCTTACATATCCTCAAAAACCAGGTTTTAAGCAAATTTTAACATCTTTTTCGACAAAAAGTTATTTCCAACCCTTCGCACTTGTAGCTGACTTACGCATCACAGACACATGATTGTCAGGTTAACTATACGGTACAGTGTAATCTATTTCCATCGTGTTGTTTTTCACTGGATATATGGCATTGGTGACCTGGTCATCACCTAGGAGCAGCCAGTCGTATGTCTTGAAATTGTTAACGCACGTACGTGTGTAAACAGGGTATGTGTTATCATAAATAACGGATGTGTAAGAAATATAGTTAATCAATACTGCATAAACATTCAGTGCTCCACAACTGGTGTAACAAAGGCCGTGGTATGTACTATCCTGTCTGTGGGATGGTGCATATAAAATATCCCTTGCTGCTAATCGAAGTGGCGACAACGGGTTTCCTCTCTCAATGTCTGTGTGGTCCTTACCCGCATGTCTGACGCAATATAACCGTAAATAAAATGTGTTGAGTGCGTCGTTAAATAAAACATTTCCTTCCTTCCTTGCATAAAAACCCATACCCTCACTGTGTACTGACGATTTCTGTCAAAACTGAATATGTATTAAGAAATATTCAAACTGCCCCCACCCCACCTCCTAGTTGTAATAAAATAATGTTTCCAATTCATCTAGTGATCAAATTTAGAATACATCATAAAATGAGTTATAATTCCCCTTAAGAGTACAGATAGCCTATACCAGCCCTAATGACATCACGCACGCTCCTGATTGATGGTAAGTATATGCAATCAATATCCTATTTGTGTCTTTCGAAAAACAACAAGAACATTCAAGTAACTTTATTACTCGTCTCTGCGCTTTTATTTACTTTAAAACTTTTAAAATATTAAGGTTCAGGCACGATGTCAGGCACATATATACTTTAGATATTTGAGTCGTCCAACAGGAACAGAACCAATGAATAGTGGTAAACGAGAGAGATGTCAACGTAATAGCGTTACGTTGTTCGGGTACTTAGAAAAATAAGTTTGGACTGTAGTCATTGATTAGATGCCAGTCCACAGGCTAATGGCCATCATTTTATTTGCTGTTTTTGTAATCAGACAATGTCTGGCAACTACACCCATATAGTGTGGTATTTTCTAAAAAACCCAGGTATATTTAAATTGTACATATTTAGCAGTCATGTTAAATATATGTAATAGAATATCAGTGTATAGGGCATTAAATTATACCAGAAGATGAAAGAAGATGTAATTAATTCTACATTCGTTATATTTGAAATATATTTCACAAGATCTAAGGTCTCACTACACAGATGTCATCTGCCATTGAAACCCATGTTAAATTACCCAACTTCAAATGAATATTGCCAATAGAACAGGTTTTCGTTGGCACTAACAACATATACCGTTGCGAACATACATTATATAAGCATTTATTTTCACTCTAAAATTGAGAACATTTCCGTCCCTGGCTGTAATACCTGTCCGAACAGGCGGTTCATTAACCGATTCACTCCGGCTGTCTCTTGCGCTATACACCCATGTCCCAAAAGGTCAATTCACAATATTACAAAATAACATGGGCAAAATACAGCCAGAAGGCATACCATTAAACATACATATTGTTTTAATTCTTCACCATTTCCTAGAAGTGAATATGTGAACCATAACTTGTGTCACAATTAGGAACTATAGTGAACTGTGAGGAATGAACTCTCACCTGGAACTTATCTGTGTAATGAGACCTAATATTCGTTCCTTGATTTTTATTTCAAAATATGTACATATGTGCTGTACTATGAACAAACACAATGGTAATTTATATATATATATATATATATATATATTATATATATATATATATATATATATATATATATATATATATATATATATATATATATATATATATAGATATATATATATATATAAACCGTACCCTACATATTCCAATGACAAAGATTCAGAAGTGAGCGATGGGGGGCGGGCGGTAGCCCAGTGGTAAAGCGCTCGCTTGATGTGCGGTCGGTTCGGGATCGATCCACGTCGGTGGGCCCATTGGGTTCCAGCCAGTTCCCCACGACTGGTATATCAAAGGCCGTGGTATGTGTTATTCTGCCTATGGGATGGTACATATAAATGATCCCATGCTACTAATGGAAACATGTAGCGGGTTTCCTCTCTATGACTATGTCAGAATTACCAAATGTTTGACATCCAATAGCCGATCATTAATAAATCAATGTTCTCTAGTGGTGTCGTTAAACAAAACAAACGTTTCATCATTAATGATATTCGTATTGCTACACGTTTTTAAAATAGTTTCCATTTTCTACAGTGTATCAATATTCATGAATCCACAACTTAAAATAAATAATACAATGATTGATAAAAATTGCAGTGAAAAGCGAACTGTGAAGCATTGTTTCCGTAATAAAGGAATATAAATTAATATTGATAGGATATGCCTTTGCCTCAATGCTTTTAGTCTATCTATATGCTGCAACAAGATTAAAAATACACGTAACAAACTGACAGAAACAGAACAATGAACGGCATTCAACAAGATTCATCGAGGCGTATTGGGTTTTCACACTGAGGTGGCAGTGACTCGTCTGCCTGAAATACATGTGCAAATATATATGTATATGTATAAATGTGTGTATGTGTATGCACATACATTTTTCGGTCCTTATAAGAAACTGTTATAGCTTCGTCAATTTTTTTAAGGTATTAAAACTATCTATGCACCATCATGAAGTAGATAGATGGAACGTTTTACCAATATAAAAATATGGGAAATCAATGGAAGTCATGACGTCATCAATGACGTTACTTCGTATCAGCTTGTTTTTGAAAATGGTACCGTTCAAAAAACAGTGTTGTGAAGTGGTTAAAACGATGAAAAAGAATCATCCAGCCATAGGGCAGTTGAACACTAAACAGATCCAGAGAATTGTAAAAACATTTGAAGACTTGGGATCAGTAGAAGACATACGGCACGGAAATCCTGGATACCCAAGAAATGCTGAAACCATTGAACAAGTGAAAGCTGCGATAGGCAAAACTCCAGAAAGGTCAGTACGGAGAGTATTAAGTGATATAATTAACTCTACTAGTGCTACAAGCGTCTGCAGAATGTTGAAGTATGATTTGAAGCTTACACCTTATAAAATCTCCATTATGCAGCATTTGAAACCAACAGATATTCCAAGCTGACTGTCATTTGCACAATGGATGCTTAGTCATATCTATATTGTTGACAAAGTTTGGTTTTCAGACGAGGCTCATTTCTATCTAAATGCCCAGGTTAATAAGAAGAACTGTAGGTATTGAGGGACTGAGAAACCCGACTTTTATATTGAGAAACCGTTGCATGGCGAAAAGATTACGGTGTGGGCAGTATTGAGTGTAGAGGGTATTGTAGGCCCTTTCTTCTTCGAAGATGCCGAAAGTAACGTTGACACAATAAATAAGGATTGCTATCTGAATGTGCTGAAGAGGAAATTCATTCCAGCATTGAGAAGGAAAGGTATAAACATTGATGATATATGGTTTCAATAAGATGGGGCTTCCCCCCACACAGCTGGTAATGTGATTGAATGGCTATCACAAACATTCTGGCGCAACTTCATTTCTTTCAGGACCGACCAGTAATGGCCATCACACCTGCCCGATTTGAGTCCCCTTGACTTTTTCTTGTGGGGATATCTAAAAGATAGGGTTTATAGCCCTACTCCTGCCAATACCAATGAACTGAAAGTCGCAATCAAGGTAGAGATCCGTGCCATGAACAAAGAAACGTGCGCAAATGTCATCGGTGACTTTAAACAAAGACTTGACGTCATAGTTGCCCAGAATGGACGTCATGTAGAACATATTTTATGAATGGACACTGAAACGTATTGACTGTCATGAAGGTAATGCCCAAGTATTATACATCAAATACAGATTTATTATGTCTGCCATAAGGCTATGCTTTCCAATTTATTGTAGACTGATGTGTGTAGAAAATACAAATGTACAGAATAAGGACAGATAATATGAAACCCTCCGTATATGTTTATGTTTATGTGTATGTATATATGCGTATTTGTATGTGCATGCATAGGCATAGATGTATGTGCAGTGTGTATATGCGTATGTGTATGTGTGTATGTATATGTATATGTGTATGTGTATGTGTATGTGTATATGTGTGTATGTGTATATGTGTTTGTGTAAGTGTATGTATATGTGTATGTGTGTATGTATATGTGTGTGTATATATGAGACTGAGGGAACCAGGTTACCATGACGATGCGGCATAAACTAGACCTAGTCACGACTCACTAGTCGAAGTGCTGTCTAGTAGCTAGACTACTGAAATAAGCTGGAATAATCATTATTTGATATCGATTTAAACCAAACGCAATTTAAAGCTTAATTTTTCTTTCTTTTTTTACGGTTTTTTTTTTTCTTCTGAAAATGGTAGGAAAGCTTTTAAATGCGGTAGGCGGTAGAACAGTAAATAAATCGGTAGCCTACCGCGTGAAGCAAGTATTTGTATATGTATATTATATGTGTACGTGTACGTGTACGTGTACGTGTACGTGAATGCGTATAAGGGGTCCAAAGGAATAACCTATGATGTCACACTTTTGGTATTTTGAGACAACTGAATTTTAAAGGGACATTCCCGAGTTTGCTGCATTGTAAGATGTTTCCGAAAAATACAA
>NC_054708.1:44699554-44774554 GCF_016097555.1 Gigantopelta aegis | reverse complement strand
CTATTCAAAATAGAGCTACTCCACAAAGGCGGGCTATTTTTAAATTATATAATTTCCCAACTAAACTAATTTCCTGCCTTTTCCTAATTTGGTTGCTTCCTTCTTCAAACCTGTCTCGAGAGACTACATCGAGAGAAACAGCTAGCTGCAGATATACCAGTTCAAACACCTTGTCACTCACGTTGAATTGGAGTAACGACGTGTTCGATTGTCAATTGTATGGGTAACCGACTGGGAACAAGTCATAATGTTAACATTACCCGTGTTCTACGACTGAGTTATCAACGACCGTGGTATGCGCTGAAGGTGGTCTGTAAAAATACACAAAAAACTCATGTCGCGGGACTAATTGTACTATAATGTGGGAGGCAAGTTTACGCCTTTCACACACTAACTATTAATGGATACATTGAAAGAAATGGTAGGTTATATCATCATCTTCACCATGTGGCAAAACTGATAGGTAGCAATCGCTATGCGAATATATAGGTGTTTTTTTCCACCATCTAGCGCATAAATAACGAGGGTGGAGGCAGTTACATAATCAGGGCACACTATATTAAGGCCATTTCCACCAAGACAAAATGCCACTTTGAAACTACAAATAACTTTTAATGTTTTTTTCTGATGTACATGTATATATACTCTTCAAAAAAAGAAACGCAAAAGGGTACAAATGGGTTATAACTCCGATTTTATGTTTCCTACCGGTTCATGCTTTGTGAATATAAGGTCATTGCATGTCCCAAACACATTCCCACGGTTACATTCGATAAAACGCAGCTACTGTACAATAAAGTTCCAAAATGTGAATATTCGCAAAAACGCAGCCACGTGCAAACCATGTCACCACTCCACGTGCGTTGTCTGCACGTGCAACATGAACACCGACAGTATAAAAGTGCAGGGTGTTCGCTTGCCTGGCCTCTGTATCTGGCCGACAGTTGACAATCCAGGACATGCCACGTCTCAGTGAACCTCAGAGAACCAATGCCATCGGCCGACTAGACGCAGGCGAATCCAGAACGGCCGTTGCCAGGGCATTCCATGTGTCCCCAAGCACAATCTCCAGACTGTGGGACCGTTACCAGCAACATGGATCAACACGTGACCTCCCTAGATCCGGTCGACCACGGGTCACTACCCCCAGGCAGGACCGCTACATCCGGGTACGCCACCTTCTGGAACGATTGACTACTGCCACCTCCACAGCCGCAGCAATACCAGGTTTGCGCAGGATATCCGACCAGACCGTACGGAACCGCCTACGTGAGGTAGGAATTCGTGCCAGACGTGCAGTTCGAGGTGTCATCTTAACACCACAACACCGTCGACTCCGACTGCAGTGGTGCCAGATTCATCGACAATGGCCTCAACTGCGATGGAGACAGGTGTGGTTCAGTGACGAGTCCCGATTTCTGCTCCGACGTCATGATGGAAGATGTCGCGTGTATAGGCGTCGTGGTGAACGTTATGCGGCAAACTGCGTGCAGGAAGTGGACAGATTCGGCGGGGGTAGTGTCATGGTGTGGGCAGCCATCTCACACACTGGCAGAACTGACCTGGTCCACGTGCAGGGCAACCTGAATGCACAGGGCTACATTGACCAGATCCTCCGGCCACACATCGTTCCAGTTATGGCCAACGCCAACGCAGTGTTCCAACATGACAACGCCAGGCCTCACACAGCACGTCTCACAACGGCTTTCCTACAGAACAACAACATTAATGTCCTTCCTTGGCCATCGATATCACCGGATTTGAACCCAATTGAGCATCTATGGGACGAGTTGGACCGACGCCTCCGACAGCGACAACCACAGCCCCAGACCCTGCCCGAGCTGGCAGCAGCCTTGCAGGCCGAGTGGGCCACCATCCCCCGGGACGTCATCCGTACTCTGGTTGCTTCAATGGGCAGGCGGTGCCAGGCAGTTGTCAACACACGCGGAGGCCACACCCGGTATTGACTCCAGATGACCTTGACCTTGGTGGTGTGTCCTATCACTTACTCACAATGGACTAGAGTGAATTGTGAACAATCCTGCAACATTTGGTAATTATCGGACTCACCATTCAATCATTAAATCAATTCTCCAAATGTTACGACAATGTGGTTTTGCGTTTCTTCTTTTGAAGAGTATATATATCTACATAATCTTTATTTTTAACCATTATTCTTCATGTCAAAAATTATATATATAAACACACACACACACACACACACACACTGCGCCGCCGAGGCCGGTGCACCATCATTACTACCAGCACCTCATCGTCTACGACAACCAGCTTCATCAAGGGCGTGCCTATGTTTTATCTTTGGCGCTGTACTTCGCTCAACAGCATATTCGCTGAAGAGCAGAATCGAAACAACTTCAAACGACCTACTTGCCCACCACCTGCGGTGTACAATTGTGTACGTCAAATCTGTATGTGTAAATCGCTGGCACAAGCTGCTGTATATTATGTAATCAGTTTTGTATGTGATGTTTATATATGTTCTATGGATCTCTGATCTGAAATAAAAATCTATTATTATTATTATTATTATTATCATCATTAACGTCATCATCATCATTATCACCGCCACCACCACCACCATGCATGGGCGTCGATCGGTGGGGGACGGGGGGGGGACGTGTCCCCCTCACTTTTCAACGCTGGGGGACAATCTATATAAATGTCCATCCCCCCCCCCACACACACACTTTTTCGTTTAGCACACACACACACACACACACACACACACACACACACACACACTCACAGATGTATATTGATATTGATATTATATTGGTCATTATGCAAGAGCCGATCTATTGTGTCCTGAAGTATACTACAGTGTGTCAATGACCGTCAGCGTGGGACTGTAACCATACAATGACCCATGTCGTCTAGTGTCTATAAAAAGGATCACTGACGATCGCAATGGAATAATCCGCAGACCACCACATCTCGAAATCGTTTATAACGAAATCGTCTGCGCTTACTCCGGATATAACGAGGTCACACACATTGCTCGAACCTCTGTCCCAAACATTGGCGAAGTCAGAGGTTGTGCCAAGAATAGACGTTGCCGTACCTTAATTCTGCGTAGGCTCGTTAAAGGGACATTCCCGAGTTTGCTGCATTGTAAAAGGTATCCGACTAATAAAATATTTCTACGATTAAACTTACATATTCAGTGTCTGTATATTCAATGTGTTTCTGGTCGTCTTAATATTTGTAAGAAGCCCAAACTGGATTTTGTCTTTAAATAATTTCGTACGTACGAAAAAACATGTTTAAGGAAATAAAATGAAATTTACGCTAGTACAAATATTAGAACGATCAGAAACACGTTTAACATACAGCCACTGATATGTTATGCAGGACAATATATTTGATATGCAATTACAATCATTAAAAAGTCTCTGTTAGTCGATGCCATCTTTAAAAATGCAGCAAACTTAGGAATGTCCCTTTAATAAAGTTCCCAATCCAATATCAAGTCCAGCTTCAATGTTCGTTGTTTGGGAGTAAGCACGTTTCATACATACAAGCCCTGCAATTAATAAAATGTATACGGCAAAACACAAAATAATAATAAAAGAGAATTAAATCTCCATGGCAATCTGCACAATATCGCTGATTGTCGTGGGAAGTTGCAGTGTTTGGCCTGCCTATGTTGTCAAACTGTTCATACTTTAACTCAAAGTGCCATTATAGGAAACACTTTTAATACCAAAATATAAATAACAGAAACTCTGAATGTCAACCTGAGTTAATGATTCCATGAATATCAATTACAAAATGTTTTAAATATTAATTGTATTAATTGTTATTAGCGGAAAATGAATTAGATTTGCAAAATTGTCTGGATGCATTGTATGAATATAGTATTAAATGGAGGCTATGTGTAAATATTGAGAAAACAAAAGTTATGGTATTTCGTAAAGGTGGTAGACTATCAAATGATTGATAATTTAGATATGGTAATTATTCAATAGAAATTGTACGCAGATTTTCATATTTAGGTGTTGTATTTACGACAGGTGGATCATTTACTGATATGCAAAATACTCTCGTGGGACAAGCGCAAAAAGCATTGTACCAAATGCAAAAGTATTTACAACAATTTGTGTCGTTAAAACCTTCTCATGTGTGTGTGATATATTTGACAAATTAATACATCCTATTCTAAGCTACGGCTGCGAAGTCTGGGGGTTTATTCAGGGAACGGCAGTAGAAAGAATGCATTTGAAATTTTGTAAGCAGTTACTCGGTGTAAAGCAGACTACTCAAACTGATTTTGTATATGGCGAATTAGATAGATTTCCTTTGATTGTGCATAGACATTATAGAATTATTAAGTTCTGGTTGAAAATTATAAAAGGTGACAACAGGAAATTTACAAGAATATGTTATGATATGATGATAAGTGATATGATTTTGTTCCCCACTAAAAATAACTGCGTGTTCGAAATGTGTTAAATAATACTGGCTTTTCTATAGTCTGGCAAAATCAGGGTGTAGGGAATGAGATGGTGTTTTTATCATAATTAAAGCAAAGATTAAAAGATATGTTTATACAGGGATGGCGCTCGCGATTAAACCTTTCTTCAAGAGCATCACTATACCGACATTTTTCAAAAACTTTTTCTTATAAGTCATATTTAGACAGTATTTCTGTTGGAAAATATAGAACTGCTTTAACGAGACTACGCATTGCTGCTCATAGATTATTAATTGAAACGGGAAGATGGGCAAAACCTAACCCAATTGCACTGGATAATCGTAAATGTGCTACTTGTAATTTAATAGAAGATGAATTTCATTTTATACTTGTTTGTCCTATGTACAAATCTATCAGACATTACATACCAAAATATTATAAAAATAACCCTAGTATATTCAAATTTATAGAACTGTTAAATAGCAACAATGAAAGAATAGTAAGACGGTTAGCTGTGTATTGTTTTAAAGCCTTTGAAAAATGAAACATAATTTTGTACAATTAAGTTTTCCCTGCATGTGAATGTGAATGCGTAAGTAAAACGTTTGTTATATATACTATGTGTAGCTTTAATTTTGCATTTAGTTATTTTATAAACATTATGTTAATACTCATGGGCGCCATGTCGCTAATGTATCCCATTTATATGTCAATACGATTTACACGTTGTATACAAACATTATATACATATTATATTAAGTTCATTGTACCTTTCCCATTTAATCTGATATATTAGTCCAGGCAGTTATGTAAATTTGCTTTTTTTTGCTCAAGTCAGTAAAATGTATTTCTTTTCATTCTTAAGACGGACTATCCAGAATTAGAAATCCTTTGGTAGCATTTTTTCAGTCATTTGATCATGGCGGCCATCTTGAAATTCAAAATTGCCATCATTTTAGGATATTTTGACTCCCAGTTAACATAGAAACACAATACTTGTGTCTCTTTACATTTATGAGGTCAATGAACTCTGATAACATTTTATATAGTCATTTGGGCATGACAGCCATCTTTATATTCAAAATGGCCACCATTTAAATATTCTTATATATATCTTTACTCACAGATTGACCCACAACAACAATTTAGGTATCTGTTTACATTTATGAACCCAATGAATGAATTTTGTCAAAAAGAAAATTGTTTTCTGCCCATGGCATCTATCTTGAAATTCAAAATGGCCACCATTTTAATATATTTGTCCACTCTCGCTTAACACATAAACACAATATTTTTTGTTTATGTACATTTATGTAGTCATGAATTTATTGGTAATATTTTTATAGTCATCCAATCGTGGCAACATCTTGAAATTCAAAATAGCCACCATTTTAATGTATTTTTCATATATCTTAACTCTCGGTTAAGGTAGAAGTACAATTATTTTTGCCTGTACATTTCTAGGATCAATGAATTAAAGGGTTACATTTTTATAACCATCCTCCAGTCATCCTCACGTTATAATTCAAAATGGCAGCCATATGGAAATTTAAAAATGGCCAGCAATTTAATCATTTAGCAAATAATTTTCTTCCTAGTCCACATACATTTTATGTGAAATAATTAAAATATTGCATTACTAATGACTTTCATGTTCTAGATTTTAAACTAATGAAATAGAGAAAAATACCAATTGTAAACTGCAATTCACAATGACACATTAGCAGGGCTTACCCTGCTCATTCCAAATTAGTCATTTGCTATTTTTTTTTTACAAAGTGGCTACAACATTTAGTATCTGGCTAAGAAAATGTTGTTTAAATTAGCCACTTTTAATAATTTCCAAAAAATCCCACTCCAACATACATGTATCTGAAAACTGGCTAAAACGAATTATTTTCCAGTTTGACTCCTGATTAGGCATGTACTTCGTCTGTAATGGCATGCTTATTGCAGCAATCATCACCACTTGTAGAGTTCTGTACTGCAGGTTGTATTCCTTACAGGTTCAACTACCAGAACACCTACTGCTACCACAGCATCTGATCAGTTCCACCACAGACTCTGGTGCAGCGTGCACCTCCAACAACACATGTGCAAATATATCCTCCTTCTTGATCCAACCATGGATGTAGCATGGAATCCTGAGCTGAGATATTTGCTTGGATATATGCTCTTTGGATATGCTGTTTTGAGATATTTGGCAGTGTTTCCACACTTTGGTTTGAACTTCTTTCCTCTCAGAATAGCTTAATCAGTTGTATAAATGACCCTTGAGCTTAGTACCATGCAATACTGACCTCTTTGTATGGTTCATCACTAATTCCAAGCTGTTAATAGCTTCAGATATAGCTAGAAGAGCTTTCCCGGATATATTCAATAAATGCGTTTGCCAATACTACCAATTTGTCCTGTTGTGTCACATCCAGTTACTACATGCAACCCTGGTAATGTCGATGTTTTTTCTGAACCCAGTTCATCATCAGTTAGTTTAATTATTGGGACCAGTGTGTGTGATCTTCTCAGGATGAGAACCCAACAGTCTGTGTCTGGTGCAGAAATTCACTTCTTATCTGCCATATATGAGCAGTATGGGTGCCTACCCTATACGTTGTCAGTGATCAGAAGTACTTTCTGCATGCATTGATTGACTATTAGATGGTTACATGGGTGTAAGATGTGTTTTTTTTTTTTTAACACAGAGTAATATTAAAGAAAGATGACATTAGATATTTCCACTAACCAGACTACAGATTTTCGAAGCTATCGTAGGCCATCCTGTGACAATGAGACATGCCAAAACCTACTCTTATCAATGGCATCAGTTAATGATACAAAGGATCATCTAATAATACATTTGACAGATAAAGTTATTTACTGATGTAAAACGCTAGTTACAGTAACAAACACAACATATGTACTAAAATACCATCCTACCACATGTGTCAGTACACAGGAAAAAGCAGAGACGCTCATGATTCCTGATACTCGTGAAGTAATCGGGCCAGGTAATGAGGTGGATGGTTTTTATCACCATTAGGTTACACAAATAATTATATGTAAATTACAATCGGATCTACCTGTAACAATGTTATAATGAACTGTGTCCAGAGATAGACTCGGATTACCAGATTGTCATGCTATAACTGGATATGACACAAGAGGACAATCAACTGATGATGGTAGACAACATTAAAGAGAATTCAATGTATTCACGAAAGTGCCACAGATAAGTAACACTGAAGCCAGCTTGAAATCGGTGATGAACTATGCAAAGGGGTCAGTGAAAATGTGAATATTTCACTGCATGGAACCAAGCACAAGGGTCATTTCTGATGCAGCTAGTCTGAGATGAAAGAAGTTCAAGAAACCATCAACAAACCAAAGTGTGGAAACACTGCTACCTAACTCTGGGGTATGGAAACAGCATACACAAAGAGCACATCTCCAAGCAGTCCCTGATCTCAAGATTCCATGCTACATCTGGAAATTCTTGATCCATGCAAACTTGGTTGGGTCAAGGGGGCTGGTATATTTGTAACTGCTGTTGGAGGTGCAAGCTGCACCAGAAGCTGTCGTAGAACTGATCAAATGCAGCTGTGATGTCAGTAAGTGTTTCTGTAGGTATCTGTAATTTAGTGTAAGCGACAACCTTCAATGTACAGTGCGTTGCAAGCGTGAAGCTGACGAGGACTTCTGCAATATGCATACTATTACAGATGAAGTAGAGGGCTAATATGCTGTTATGAATTACAATTTACAATTGGTATGTTCCTTTATTTCAAGAGTGTGTCATTAGTATTGCAATACTTTAATTATTTGACCTAAAATGTACTAATGAAGACAAAAATTGCATTTGTATGTGAACTAGGAGAAAAAGTTTTGCCAAATGACTAAATTGGTGGCTATTTTTAACTTCCATATGGCTGCCATTTTGAATTTTAAGATGTTTGCTATGATTTGATGACTATAAATCTAAAGAATTAGATTCATTGACCACTAAAATATACATAGACAACAAAATTGTTGAGTTGAGATAGAGGACAAATGTATTAAAATGGTGCTCAGTTTGAAATTTAAGATGGTTTTTATGATTGAATCACTATATAAATGAAACCATCCACTGCATGAAATACAGAAATGTACATGGACAAAAATGTGCTTCCACGTTGACCGGGAATTGAAATATTTGAAAAAGATATATTAAAGTAGTAGCCATTTTGAATTTCAAGATGGTTGCCAATACCACACAGCAATTTTTTTTTTTTTACAAAATAATCATCTGAGCTCATAGATGTAAACTGGCACCAAAATTATGTTTCTGTGTTAAATGGGAGTAAATACAGAGAAAAAATATAATGAAATGACGTCCATTTTGAATTTCAAGACGGTAGTCATGATGAGATGAATAATAAAAACATCTTTGAATTCACTGACATAATATTTTTAAATAGACCCCAAAAATATGTTTCTGTGTTAAATGGGAGTGGGATATATGAAGAAATTATATGAAAATGACGGCCATTGTGAATTTAAAATTGGCTGACATGATAATGGTCAGAAAAAAATGCTACCAATGAATTTCTGGTTCAGGTAGGTCACGGGAATATATGAATAAAAATGTATTAACTTGAGCAAAAAAAAACAAAAAAAAAACAACAACAACAACAAAAAAACAAAAAAAACAAACAACAATTAACATAACTGTACTATATAAAATATGCATGTTTTTTTTTTACTCTCAATCTAAAAATGTTTCATACGATGGAATGTCTACAAATGGCGACATTAAATGTCAAGTTGTAGGTCAAATGTCTGTCAAGTAAAGGGTTGACGATTCTAGCTGTTTCAATCAGAAGAGGATTCAGGTGACGGAATGGCTAAACACAGCTAACATTAAACGTCGAGCAGTAACCCAGTGTCGTCTGCTTCCAAGTGTGTGCACAGCAAGTGCTCTTGTTTTGATCAGAACCGTCCCCAGAGGGAACAAAGCTTTCACGGTGTCAACCAATTTTCCATTGATCTTCGACGAAACGAGATGAGCAGATCTTCCTTCTCATAATCCATCAAAGGAAAATGCTAGAGAGATGGAGTTTTTTTTTGGATGTTGCTGCTAGAAATAATAACACTCCGTGTGAAGACTAAACATAAAAGTATGCTGGGAAGCAGTATACTTGTCTTCAGTAAATGGTCATGACATTTAGACCAGTGGTAGAACATTTGAACAACGTGCTATTGGTCTTAAAATCGATTCCCATGGCCGTGATGAATACACCGAGCTGTATTTACACGTTCCAAGCAGTATATCATGGCTGGTGTATTAAAATCTGTGGTTCATATTGTGTATGGAAATGATCCATCTAAAGCATTGCAGTTTCAAAAACCTAACCTGTACAAGACAGAGTACAAAGAATATTTCCAACATATCTTCAATAGCTCTAAGGTACTGCTCAAATTGTAGTGCTTTGTATACCCCCCTCTCCTCCCCCCCTCAATATCACAAAAACAATTACAGTACATTACAGTATAATTTACTAATTTGCCATCGAAAAAAAATCCAGCACGTATATGCCTTGTTTTATCGTTTTACTACCCAGTACATAATATGTGAGTCATTATGACTCTGTCGTTCTAGTTAGTTAGATAACATCATTACTTTCGGCAGGAAAATACTGGCGACACATTATTCGTTCCTGGTTAATATCGCTGTATTGCACTGAGTAAGAAAAACCTCGGCGATTTGCTAATAGTTTGTGTGGCATTCTGACACGACTGTTATTAGATCCAAAGAAGCATCACTTACACCAAGCATTATTTGAGAAAAACAAATTCTGTTGTGAAACAATCACATAAATAGCCTTGAAAGATGATATTGAAATTACTGTTCAACCCATGCAATTAAGGAAATGTTCACGGCAAAAAAACCCATGTCTTGAAAAAAAACACCTAATATTATAGTCCACAGCAAAAACAAGTGCCGTGGAGAATGAAACACTCCACTGCAATCTCCACGGCATTGACGATTGCCGTGGGCAATTGCAGGGTTACTTTTAATGTAATGACATAGCTTATGTTCGTGCAGTTATCCATCTAACCTTCAGGGGCGGGACGTAGCCCAGTGGTAAGACGTTCGCTCGATGCGCGGTCGTTGTGGGATCGATCCCCGGCGGTGGGCCTATTGGGCTATTTCTCTTCCCAGTCGTGGTGCACTGGTTGGATCGCCCATACACAAAGCATATATTTACAGACGAAACGTCACATGATATCCAATGGTGTATGTTCAAATCAAACAATGTAACGCAGAGTAAAAGTAGGATTCGAGATACGATTTTTATTAAGTTTTTAAAGTAACAATACAGCGGTATATTAGTGAGCAGAATTAAAATAAACCTGTTTTTGCGCTTTGAACTTCATATACACATCTACCATAATTGGTGCGTAAAACTGGCCTCGGTAGTGTCGTGGTTATTTCATCGGACTTCAGGCTGGTAGCTACTGAGTTCATATCCCACCTGAAGCAATCTGGGATTTTTTTTATGTCAGTACTGGATCCAACCCAGATCTAGGCACAGTGGGTAGGTGTAAGGCCACATACACCGAGTTTCACCCACTTCACTGGTGCGATTATGGGTGGGTCTCCAGAGTGTATGACCCCACATGGGGGGTGATTACCCGACATGCACTGCAAGTTCCGTGTACCCCTTGCTCGGGTGATACCGAGACAGCTCAACTGACAGCAAGCGTGGATCACGGACCTGTCAGGTAGTCCCATACTGATATGGAAATACTGCGGCTTCACCATTCATCTCATCATCATCCATGTTTTTAATGTAAAAAAAAAAAAAAAAAAAAAAAAAAAAAAAAAACCCACCCCAAAATGTCTTTGTCTCTGTGTTAAATATTTGTGGCGGTTTTAAAAAATAATAATAATAACAATAATTGATGCATAATGTTATTCATTAAACAAAAAGTTCAACAGGTCATGGACATTTTGGGATACAATTCGAAAACCGTGTTAATGGCAAAGACAAATATTCTATTTTCTTTTATTTACACAAGGAGGATAAAGGACAAATTTATTAAACTGTGCTAATGACGACACAAAATCACACTGGTAAGATATCCAATATCATGACAATCAGTCTTACTGAAAGGCTAAAACAAAGAAGTAAATATTGGTTTTGGACTACGATTGCAGTGATGACCCGGAAAGTACGTCAGTATTCAATATCGCGTATAAAACATCACGGGTGTGTGTTTATGGCAACATATGGGACGCAAACACATTATCTGCCTGGAATAGCTAGCTATAGCTGCGAGATAAAAACTAGGCGGTATTAGAAATCAATATATATGTGGTAAAAATGTTTTCCCGAGAGAGGTAGCGGAAACTGCAAACAGTAATTGATCTGAAAAGATGAATGTTTTGTATTTCGCGTGAGATCCGGGATATTATTTTGTTTTCATTTCCTTTAATTTGAGTTTAAACGTAAAATAAATTATTAGGAAATATTAACCATAAGGCTATAGAGAATTGTGCTCATTTGATATCTTATACTGTATTTATTTATTCATTCGTTCGTTTATGTATTTATTTATTTATATTTGTACTTTTATATGTTTGTACATGTATGTATGTATGTATTTATGTGTATGTGTGTATATGTATGTATGTATGCATGTGTACGTATGTTTGTATGTATGTATGTATGTATGTATGTATTGATGTATGAATATCTATATAGTGTATGTATGTCGAGGTTGATGTATGTATGTTTATGTATGTATGTATGTATGTATGTATGTATGTATGTATGCATGCATGTATGTATGCGTGTATGTGTGTATTTATTTATTTATTTATTTATTCCCTTTTCTTCGTACTGTGTCATTAAACATTCATTTTTATACTCTTTCGTTCATTTATTTCTTTAAGTATTTACATTTGTTTTCTTATTTGCTTGATTTATGTCATCTACTGTATGCATTACCCAAAAGACAGGGCAAAATATTCCACAGTCTCCGAATCAGGAAATTACCTCAAGGGTTAAACTGCGGCGGATCGATCTTACCAACTGTTGCACCTGAATCTGAAGCTGTGTCACTGAATTTCATTCGATCCCGGTCACTTTCTCTTACTGTTGTCTTAGGTCTCTTTACACAGTTCACCGGCCTCGGTGGCGTCGTGGCAGGCCATCGGTCTACAGGCTGGTAGGTACTGGGTTCGGATCCCAGTCGAGGCATGGGATTTTTAATCCAGATACAGACTCCAAACCCTGAGTGAGTGCTCCGCAAGACTCAATGGGTAGGTGTAAACAACTTGCACCGACTAGTGATCCATAACTGGTTCAACAAAGGCCATGGTTTGTGCTATCCTGCCTGTGGGAAGCGCAAATAAAAGATCCCTTGCTGCTAATCGGAAGAGTAGCCCATATAGTGGCGACAGCGGGTTTCCTCTCAAAATCTGTGTGGTTCTTAACGATATGTCTGACGCCATATAACCGTAAATAAAAATGTGTTGACATATTCACTTCTAGTAATTGGGGAAGAACTAAAACAATTTGTATGTTTAATGGTAAGCCTTCTGGCTCGATTTTGCCCATGTTATTTTGTAAATTTGTGCATTGACCTTTTGTGTATAGCGAAAGAGACAGCCGGAGTGACTCTGTTAATGAACCACCTATTCGGACTGGTACTACAGCCAAATACGGTCATATAGCAAACAAAAAAACTGTGACAGAAATGTTTGAATTTTGGAGTGAAAATAAATCCGTATATAACGTATGTTCGCAATGGTGTATGTTATCAGTGCCAAAAAGAACCCGTTCTATTGGCATTCGTCATTTGAAGCTGGGCAATTTAACATGGATCTCAATGGCAGATGACATCTGTGTAGTCAGACCTTAGAGTATTGTAAAGATCTTATTCACCACTTATTTTGCGCATATTAAGTTACCACATAATGAGTATACAATTAATTCAAAATACGCTCCAAGACAACACAGATAAGCAGGCTTTGGTTCAGTATCTTGCAACGAACCATCGGGATTATTTCCCCTTCCAGCTAGTGCAACAAAGTTTGTTTAGGTTAATGACACGAGTAGAACACATTCGATAATCAAACAGTTTGTCATTCGCGAGAAGTAGTCTTCAGAGGAAACCTGATACGTCTTTTGATTAGCAGCAAGATATTTTATACATGCACAGTCCCACAGAGAGTGCGTTACATATCACGGTATTTGATATACCAGTCGTAGGGCACTGTTTAGGGCAGGAAGAACCGAGGATAATCGATACTACAACCCAGACACTTACTGACTGAGCTAAAACTCCCTCACGATATATATATATATATATATATATATATATATATATATATATATATATATATATATATATATATATATATATATATATATATATATATATATATATATATATATATATATATATATATTAAAACTGTAATATGTGATATGAATATTTACTTGCTTTCAGAATATGTACTGTACTATATGACAAGAAAACCCACCCAATAAAGTGAATGTAAAACATACTTTTAATAAACACATCATCCAGATAAATATTGATAGTTTTTACCTATGCGGTTTATGTTTTCTTCCTTCCCTTTTATATCGTCTTATAACTGTCTCGTACAATTTTATCTCACAATGTCCAGGTGATACGATTTAATGTGACGTATTTGTAATAACATATTAAGTACCATGCGCAAACCACGTGGATATATAAAATTTTGTTATAAATATGACAATTTATAAGAAGAAAAACCAATAGTATTTAAAAAAATAAAATGGACTAATCTATGATTACATTGTGTAGGGGTGTCATCAAACAATCATTCCGTTTTTCCCCATCGTGATCAACTATTGTCAGTACGTCGTGCAATTATTTCATTACCATACAGACATGGTAAGGAGGGGGAATGATTGCTGTTACACGGCCTGTATACTACGATGTTGTGTCAACAATAACTGTGGGAAATATTCAGTACGCGAAATGATGTAAGAAGTATTGGAATAAATTACACACACACACACACACACACACATACACACACACACACACACACACACACACACACACACACACACACACACAAACACACAGAAACACAGAGAGAGAGAGAGAGAGAGAGAGAGAGAGAGAGAGAGAGAGAGAGAGAGAGAGAGAGAGAGAGAGAGAGAGAGAGAGAGAGAGACGGAGACAGAGAGGGGGGGGGGGATACTGATACATATACACAAAAACAACAAAAGCAAAACAATAAAAAAAATTAGTATCATCAGTGTGTTGGGTTTTGTTGTTATTTTGTTGGGGGAAGGTCGGGGTAAATAAAGAAAAGAGTTAGAAGGCGAGTCGGCGACTATTAGGTGTATACGATAGTTTATAGTGGTATAGTGCTACAGAAGACCCCCGCTGCTGTCACATATACTATTCTTGCACCAACAGAGAGTCGAGAATATTCACGTTTTATTCCGAAAATAAGACATACCAAGATTTTTAATGTCCCATTGAGTGGAATAATAAATAATCGATTAGTTCCACGGAAGAGGTGCACTTACATGTGCAAACCAGAATTAAGAGACTATACCAGATGTAGCATCACGTAGTGAAGCTATTCCTGTTGGTGTCATTTTGCTAATGGTCATATCTTTTATGAAGCTAGTTGTGTTTATGATGATAATGATGGCATGGTGGCATGGGCGTCAATCCGGCTTTAAAAGTGTGTGTGTGTGTGTGTGTGTGTGGGGGGGGGGGGGGGGGGGGGTGGGCACGTTTAGTGTTAGTGTGTGTGTGTGTGTGTGTGTGCTAAACGAAAAAGTGGGGGGGGGGATGGACATTTATATAGATTGTCCCCCAGCGTTGAAAAGTGAGGGGGACGCGTCCCCCACCCCCTGTCCCCCACCGATCGACGCCCATGCATCGTTGTGGTGGTGGCGGTGATAATGATGATGACGACGTTGATGATGATAAAACATAGGCACGCCCTTGATGAAGCTGGTTGTCGTAGTAGTGAAGACGATGAGGTGCTGGTAGTAATGATGGTACACCGGCCTCGGCGGCGCAGTGGTTAAGCCATCGGACTACAGGCTGGTAGGTACAGGGTTCGCAGCCCAGTACCGGCTCCAACCAAGAGCGAGCTCTTAAGGGCTCAATGGGTAGGTGTAACGCCACTACACCATCTTCTCTCTCACTAACCACTAACCCACTAACAACTAACCAACTGTCCTGGACAGACAGCCCAGATAGCTGAGGTGTGTGTGTGCCCAGGACAGCATGCTTGAACCTTAATTGGATATAAGTACGAAAATAAGTTGAAATGAATGAATGAATGATGGCACTAATGGCACTGATAGTATTAATGATGGCATTGATAGTAGTAACGATGGCATTGATAGTAGTAATGACGGCATTGATGGTGGTGGTCTGTTATCTTAAATACAAGTTTAAAACCCCCCAGAATAAACCCACTGTATTTAATAAACAAACAAACAGGAGAAGAAAGCAATATAAGATTATAAATATTCAAATATAGTGCCTAGGAAATAGTCCATGTTACTAGACATATTCATATAAGGCATGTTGCTACACCGACAGTTTGAACAAGCATTTACTTGACTATCGCGACATGACGTAGTTCAGCGTGTTCCTGTTACAGACCTTGCTGTATAGCGAACGCTGCTGGGTATCACCGACAGATATCTCTTGTTAATTTACAGCGCAGTGCTCTCTGTTTCAAATACCAGTAAAAGACAATGGACCACGGCGTCTCCAAACACGGTACATCTGCCAATGGTTAATTAGCTTGACTTCTGATTGCTTTCATGTCCTTGGAAGTGCTATTGTCTGCTCCGTGGCTCCACGTAAACAAACTGTTAACCTGGCACGTCCAGCGAAGAGTTTGGGAGTTGTTTTGAAACAAATATATATACAGAAATGAAATGAGGTACTCTGACTCAATGTTGGTTAAAACAAACAATTAGGAAAAGACAAAAACAGTTTGCATATTTACCAAATGACAGTACTTTTATTTATATCCAACTGTTCCCTTCCTTTGTCTTCTTTCAATTCTATTTTACTTCTTGTCAATATGGCAAAACTTTCAACTTCTTTCCATATCCACATCCACATCTTGGTCCTTGTCTCTCCAACCAAGGTGATTCTAGATTGTGGCCATCCGTGCCAAATTCCTGCCATTTGTTGGCAAACTCCTGTCATTTGTTGGCAAACTCCTGCCATTTGTTGGCAAACTCCTGCCATTTGTTGCCAAATTCCTGCCATTTGTTGCCAAACTCCTGCGATTTGTTGGCAAACTCCTGCCATTTGTTGGCAAACTCCTGTCATTTGTTGCCAAACTCCTGTCATTTGTTGCCAAACTCCTGTCATTTGTTGCCACACTCCTGTCATTTCCCATAAGCTTTAGCTGTGGGTTTAGTCTGATCACTTTGGTGAGTGTTCAGAGGTTATTTCTGGCATTGCTAAGAGGCACATGTAACCACTTACTATACGCCTGTTGCCTTACTAACAGCGGTCGTTAGTTAGTGCCGTGGGTCAGACGAGCATTAGACCGTATTTGCCAAAAATAGTATATATATATATATATATATATATATATATATATATATATATATATATATATATATATATATATATATATATATATATATATATATATATATATGCGTATGCTATTCTTAATAGGGTAAACGTTTCGAAGCAAGTGCATATTCCTAACGAGGTTTGTAAAGTGTCAGGCTTTTAGGCTTAATGAAAGGCTGATTGATACACCATGTTTTAATACGATTTATTTTACAGTCATATATATATATATATATATATATGTTTTCGTCATCATCGTTGTAAAATCTAGCATGGGCTTGAACATATATTACAGTTACGGCCTACATAACATCTATTTCAGGATCCTCATAAAACTATAATGCTGTTTTTTTCTCTTAGTTTTGTTTTCTTCATTTCTTAATAAAGAGAGGCATTGCGTGTTAGTCCTTTGACGTCTACGTCTGTGAAAGACACATTCTTAGATAGAACGAACGTATTGACCTTGCTTTGTCTGAAAATAGACGTTCGTCTGAAACAACAAGATGCGAGGCCTATGTAAAGCATAGCGTCCCACAAAGATGGAATCGCGTGCTGGAATTAAAAACCATGCTGTTTCACTTCCGCATTTGTCTTGGTGGAAATTGGGGAACGTTTACATCCACGTCTGCCAGACGATTATTGTACCGTGAATTGTACTTGACAACAGCACGACAAACTAGCTGCTTGTTTAATGCGTGTCCTAATTGATTAAACCGGGCATGCGCGGAAGTGTATCGATTCCATGGCGAATTTGTATGAGAGATAGAATTCAATTGAAAAATCGCTGAATGGGGAACAAAATCGAATTTGTGCAAATGATAGAGTTCAGAGGAATGTATGATGCGATAATGAAAAGTAAAAATCATCGACTATTGGATGTTAAACATTTTGACATATAGTCTTAGAGAGGAAACGCGATACACTTTTCCATTAGTTACAAGGGATCTTTTATATGCACCATCCCACAGCCATGATAACACATACCACGGCCTTTGATATACCAGGCTTGGTGCACTGGCGGAAACGAGACATAGCCCAATAGGCCCACCGACGGGGATCGATCCCAGACCGACCGCGCATCAAGCGAGCGCTTTACTACCGGGCTACGTCCCGCTCCCGACGCGAGGATGAAAGTAAAGTTTGTTTTATTTAACGACACCACTAGAGCACATTGCTTTTTTTAAATCTTATTGTCGGCTATTGGACGTCAAACATATGGTCATTCTGACACTGTTTTTAGAGGAAACTCGCTGTCGCCACATAGGCTACTCTTTTTACGACAGGCAGCAAGGGATCTTTTATTTGCGCTTCCCACAAACCATGGCCTTTGTTGAACCAGTTATGGATCACTGGTCGGTGCAAGTGGTTTACACCTACCCATTGAGCCTTGCTGAGCACTCACTCAGGGTTTGGAGTCAGTATCTGCATTAAAAATCCCATGCCTCGACTGGGATCCGAACCCAGTACCTACCAGCCTGTAGGCCGATGGCCTAACCACGACGCCACCGAGGTCGGTGACGCGATGATGAAGCCAGATGTTTTGAAATATGTTTACATTCTTGCTCACTGATCATCGCAGTAACCTTAATCCTGAATGGTAAGTCAAAACAGATAAGGCGTGAGTTAATTCAGTTTATCAAATTGCAGTTCACATCAGTTATAGCCAGAACCAATTAGGGACGTTTCAGTCTAGTACACACTCCAAGCCAAATTAAGTGCATTGCTAGGCTCACTGGGGAGGTGGAAGGCATCATACCGTACCAGTTTAATCCACCTCACGGATGTGATTGTGGGTGCGTCCCTTGAGTGTATGATATCAAATGGGGGATGATTATCCGGTATACACTGCAGGTTCTCGCTTGATGCGCGGTCGACGATCCCCGTCGGTGGGCCCATTTGGGCTATTTCTCGTTACGGTCAGTGCACCACGACTGCTATATCAAAGATCGTGGTATGTGTTATCCTGTCTGTGGGATGGTGCACATAAAAGATCCCTCGCTACTAGTGGAAAAACGTAGCGGGTTTCCTCTCTAAGACTAATTAGCAAATGTTTGACATCCAATAGACGATGATTAATACATCAATGTGCTCTAGTGGAGTCATTTTCTCTTTCTTGGTCCAGTGCAAATTTTAGGCAACAGTTTTGGGTCGTTTTCCATGTTTTGTTCCCCTCTTTATTTAGAGATGGATATAACTGATTACTGAAACATAAATATTGCTTCCAAACCTAACACTGTCTAAATGGTGATCGATACCAATTTCCGGTACTGAGTCACGTGATGCATATCCCGCACTCACATGGCGTCAATTGTGTGCGCAGGCCAGAAATAAAAATAACTGTACGAGGTCATGTCATTTTTTTACTTCAAAATATCTCTGTGTATTTGTGACATTACCGCAGTAAATTGACGCAGACATGCTATAACACAATGCCCAATTTATTTTCAGTGCAGACTCGACAAGCCCACGATAATTAGATATAATGGCGTCTGGAAATAACGTTTCCGAATATTCCTTTCAACATAATGTCAGGACCGTCTCTTGGGGTTAAAGCAAAGCACGAGCTTGATTTCGGAACGCAGTTATGCCTCTCGGCAAACAGTGGCGTGATGTAATTCAGTCGTCGAGCGCTTGCACAATGTGTAATAGATCGCGGGATCGATCGCTCCCGACGAAGACGTTGGATTTTCCAAAATCGTATCTCTTCATAAATAAAGTCCAAAGATGTTTTGACAGGGGCGTAACAGCTCCCATGAATAACTGTCACGCCTGGTGCTTGTAAAACTTTTAGAGTCTAGACTCGAAGCTCTTAACAGAGTCTGAGACAGTAACGTCAAATTTAATCTAGGATTAGAACGATCAGAACACGTTTAATATACAGCCACTAATTTTTTATGCAGACAAATATATTTGATATGTAATTACAGTCGTTTAAAAGTCTCTGTTAAAAATTGCAACAAACTCGATAATGTCCCTTTAAATCTGATGTCTTATTAGTCCTCAACCTGTCCAACCGGTGGGGAATATAGGATTTCATATCCGTCTGTCCGTCCTAAATATAGATTTCCGGATCTTTTGAGATATTGAGCTCAATATTTGTATATACCTATATCATGTACTATTACATTTCATGTTTGACTTTCTTGGCGATTTACCTATTTTTGGTAGAGTTATGGTCCTTGAAGTTAGGAGATACGAAACTGTGTTTTCCGGACTTTTGTTTTGCAACGCCTCAAGACACTGAGCTAAAATTGTATATATTTAATGTTATCGTGTTCTGTTAAAGATCAATTATGATTTTCATGGTAATTTACCCATTTTTCACAGAATTGTGACCCTTGAACTTGACCTTGGGATATAAATATCTGGTTTTCAGACTTTGCTTTTAGCAATGCCTGAAGATATTGAGATGGAATTTGGTATATAGCTTTAGCATGTACTGATACTGATCACGTTTAGCTTTCGTGTCGATTTATCCCTTTTTCACAGAGTTATGGCCCTTGCATTTAGCAGATAGGAAAATTTGTTGGACCCGGCAAAGGACATGTATTGCTTTAGAAGTACTGTCAGAATGCTTGTTAACTGGACTACAGAGGCCCGTTAGTTGAATTCGTATACAGTCAACTTGTTGAATCGGTTACTAATACAAAGGAACCACCTGTTTTAAGAAATTCTGCCAAATGATCTAGTATTGTACAAACTAACCTGTAGTAAACATCAACATTTCGATGCATTCTTTGTGGCTGCTACCACAGTTTTGAGAGTGTAAGACATCATTACATCAGTTTAATATAGCCTTCATTAAAACAAAAGACAGAAATATTTTTTAATCTTTCTTTGATGCTTACATAGGTAGTACTAAACCAAATAACTTCCGGCTAGGTGAAAGTTCGAGGTGCACCCAACTTTTGATAGAGAAGTGAACACCACAAGTCCTGTGCTAGGTTATAAATGTGAGTGTGTTGGTTGTAAAAAATAATAGTTTCATCTGGGTAAAAAAAAAATGCAATTTTATTTCATCTAGTACCAATGTGTCAAGAAGCATTATGCTTGAAACGTATGGGGTACCTGTAAAAAAAAGTATTCGAATTTTGTGCGGAATTAGGGTAGTCATAGACGCTACCCGTTATCTCAGAAACGAGCAGCTTGACCCCCAATGTTTTCTGATTCCCTTTAAGTGTGAGGGGTGGTAGTATTTATATCCGAGGCGTTATGTCGATTGATACGCTGCAGGTAGGAGTTTTATCCACATATGTTACTGTTGTCGTCTATGGGATTTGATTTGGCAGTATACACCCTATAAGAATGTTGACCTCTACAGTTTTAATCTAAATAACCCACTGCTTTGAAATACTTTCGGTTTTAATTACTAAATGATAGGGGCGAGATTTAGTTCAGTCGGTTGAGTGCTCACCTAAAGCGCTTGCATCGCAGGATCGACCCAGCGCATAACCAGTGCATTAGAACTGGCCAAAGGCCGTGACGTGTGCTTTTCTGTCTGTGGGAAAGTGTATATAAAAGATCTCTTGATGTATTAGAAACAAATATAGCGGGTTTCCTCTGATGACTACGTGTCAGAATTACCAACTGTTTGACATCCAATAGCCGATGATTAATTAATAAGTGTGCTCTAGTGGTGTAGTGAAACAAAACAAAGTTCTATTTACTATATGCTAACAACTGTATGTGGTGTGGTGCAATTTATTGAACAGTCAAATGAGGAGGTGCATTGGTTTAAGGGTGATAATTCCACAAATTTGTGTTGTTTTGTTTTTGTTTTTGCTTTTTGTGTTTGTTTGTTGTCCGGGTTTTTTGGTATTTTTGTTTTTGCTTGTCAGTTACAAATGACTTTCTAAAATAGCAGTCTCAAATTGTCGTGCTATTTTTCACAGAATATATTGAATGATGGTGTGTAACACGAATATGAGACATATTCATCGCAATGCAAGTATCTAATACTCCATACTAGGATCGATCCCCGTCGGTGGGCCTATTGGGCTATTTCTCGCTCTAGCCACTGCACCACGACTGGTATATCAAAGGCCGTGGTATGTGCTATTCTGTCTGTGGGATGGTGCATATAAAAGATCCCTTGCTACTAATGGAAAAACGTAGCGGGTTTCATCTCTATGACTGTGTCAGAATGACCCTATGTTTGACATCCAATAGCCGACGATTATGTGCTCTAGTGGTGTCGTTAAACAAAACAAACTAATACTCCATATTACACCATAACCTCAAAAAGGAATCTTTTATTTAAGGAAGCACGCAGTATATTTTATTTACGGCTAAGAATAAATGAACGTTTAAGTAAAGTACATCGGCTATATGGAGTCTGCTATTAGTTACGGTTATGTGGAGTCTGCTATTAGTTACGGTTATATGGAGTCTGTTATTAGTTACGGCTATGTGGAGTCTGCTATTAGTTACAGTTATGTGGAATCGGCTATTGGTTACGGTTATATGGAGTCTGCTATTAGTTACAGTTATGTGGAGTCGGCTATTGGTTACGGTTATATGGAGTCTGCTATTAGTTACGGTTATGTGGAGTCGGCCATTGGTTACGGTTACGTGAAGTCGGCTATTGGTTACGGGTATGTGGAGTCGGCTATTTTGTTTTTGTTATATGGAGTCGACTATTGGTTATGGTATATGCAGGCATCGAAAATTTCCGAACGTAAACCAGGCAATGCATTCCGGACTTCCGCGTTTCATTTTCTTGTAAGGAATTGCATCGATGTTCGCGCGCACTTGTGCAATTGCAAGCAATTATAGTCACTCCGCGTTTAAGCAGCGTCCACTAGATGAATTTACTTCTGCGTTTCGTTTTTTTCATACGAAATTGCATCGATGTTTGTGCGCACCTGTGCAATTGCAAGCAATTTTGGCAATCCGCGTTTAAGCAACGCCCACTAGATCAATTTACTTCCGGATTTCGTTCCTCGTACCGATGTTCGTGCGCACCGATACAATTTCAGAACGACCGCGTAGTAGTAACAGGAATTCAATTCTAACTTTCATATAGTTGTGGTAACCTACTATAGGTTACCAGACTATATTTTGTGGTAACCTGTAACATCGATGCCTGGTTATCTGGAGTCGGCTATTGGTTACGGTTATGTGGAGTCGGCTATTGGTTACGGTTATGATGAGTCGGCTATTGGTTACGGTTATGATGAGTCGGCTATTGGTTACAGTTATGTGGAATCGGCTATTGGTTACGGTTATGTGGAGTCGGGTATTGGTTACGGTTATGTGGAGTCGGCTATTGGTTACGGTTAAGTGGAGTCAGCTATTGGTTACGGTTATGCGAGGCGGCTAGTGGTTACGGTTATGTGGAGGCGGCTATTAGTTACGGTTATGTGGAATCGGCTATTGGTTACTTTTATGTGGAGTCGGCTATTAGTTACGGTTATGTGGAATCGGCTATTGGTTACTGTTATGTGGAGTCGGATATTGGTTACGGTTATGATGAGTCGGCTATTGGTTACGGTTATGTGGAGTCGGGTATTGGTTACGGTTATGTGGAGTCGGGTATTGGTTACGGTTATCTGGCGTAGGACATGGTTAAAGACCACTCACTTTGCGTATATATAACAGACCAACTACGGCTGACGGTCCTAACAAAGAGTACCAACAGTGTGTTCATTTCGATGATCACGTTATCATTGTTTGTCACGACTTGGAGTAAGTAAAAGGCTTGATTTGTCGCCTTAGCAACTACATAATTGCAACAGTTTGTATTCACGACACGGCGTTGGTGAAATATTCCTTAGTCTGTCAACAAATAAAGAGTAATTATTGTGTACCTGTTAATATTAGGTATTGATTATGACACGTCTACAAAATTCGGTACCTATTTCTCAGTTCTGGCAGGGCTGTTGTTTAAATGATCAAAATTGGCACGATGAAATTAATTTCTCTCCTGCCTTGGACTAATATTCTGGTTACAAATCACTGTTGGAATTTTATATATATATATATATATATATATATATATATATATGTTTTAACATTAATATCCATAAGATCCAGCTATGCATGTCTGTGGACGTTCTATGCTTTAAATAATCTAAATAACCTCATGTTTTAACATTAATATCTATAAGATCCATCTATGCCTGTCTGTGGACGTTCTATACTTTAAATAATCTAATAACCTCATGTTTTAACATTAATATCTATAAGATCCATCTATGCCTGTCTGTGGACATTCTATGCTTTAAATAATCTAAATAACCTCATGTTTTAACATTAATATCCATAAGATCCAGCTATGCCTGTCTGTGGACGTTCTATGCTTTAAATAATCTAAATAACCTCATGTTTTAACATTAATCTCCATAAGATCCAGCTATGCCTGTCTGTGGACGTTCTATGCTTTAAATAATCTAAATAACCTCATATTTTAACATTAATATCCATAAGATCCAGCTATGCCTGTCTGTGGACGTTCTATGCTTTAAATAATCTAAATAACCTCATGTTTTAACATTAATATCCATAAGATCCAGCTATGCCTGTCTGTGGACGTTCTATGCTTTAAATAATCTAAATAACCGCGTGTTTTAACATTAATATCATTGTTGGGACGTACGCTTTTATTTTAAATTTAGTTCATTTTTTTCCCTCTCTTAAAATTAGAAAGACCAAAATAAATTCGTATTCCCTGTACACACAAACAGCTCCAACAGTTGGTGCTTCCTTCCTATTCAATATGGAACACAATCCAGTGGGAATTCACAAATAACACTAAGTCTAAAAATACAAAAAGGATGTGTCAACGCGTGGTTGAAAATAGCGACGAGAGATTCAAACGATGTGCTCGGTAACTGTCATCCTCCGTCTGCGGGTGACAGTATACAAGTCTGTTAACGGCAACTAATGGAGGTGTGTTGATGCTGTCTTCTTGTACTAACAAATCGCCTGGAATTGCAGGACATCTGTTGGACACGGTTCCAAAGCAGACGACAGCCGCAGGGTCTTCTCCAAAGTGCACGACAGCTGTACATAGTGCGATAGCTGTTTGGGTTTTGTTTTCAGTTACTTATTATAATGACGGAAATGCTAACCACTTATTAATGCGATTTTGTTTTATCTCCGTTTTAAGATCTCTTTTTCTAAAAAAAAAAAAAATTCACACGAAAAAATCACCTTTTCCAGTTTTTAATGAAATGTGTTTTCAGCTACAACAAACACTAAGCATGCGTTTTCAGTCTTAGCAAACAATGCTAACGATCGCAAACAATTTAAATGGTTTTCGACCTGGTCATTCGGTGTAATGTGAAGAGCATAAACTATCTGTACAGGACGTTGGTTTTTTTTGCCCTCTGCTAGATGAACAAGGCCCAGGATGACCAAAAGACCAATAACATACACTGGATTTGTTATAATTGATAATTTAAAATGAAGATGTAATAACTACATGAATAATAACAACGGTGAATGCCTTCACGATGACACACCATAAGATTGGTCTGTACAACATAATATGCTAGACCAGTGGCGGATCCAGAAAATTAAAAAAAAAATGGGGGGGGGGGGAGGCAAGTGTCATGAAATGGAATGCCAAGGGAATTTTCTGGGAGGTTTGGAGGGGGGTCGTAAAAAAGAAAGAAAATTAATATGTAATAAAATTATAACTATCGCAAAATTTAGGGGGGCGAGCCCCTGCAACCCCCCCCCCCCCGATCCGCCTCTGTAGACCCAGACGCTATATCAGTACATCATGTTGACACAAACGATAAAGACGACATTATCTGAAACTATAAACGTAATTTGACTGCGATATCGTTTGAAAGTACCCCTGCCAAGCAGACACCAAATGAGGATCAAAATATGGCTTTGCAGTGTTTCTGCCGCACAGAAAGGTTTAGCCATGGCGCTATGGAATAGAATATGCAACCGCAGTCGACAGAGTGTGTGTGTGTATGTGTGTGGTGTGTGTGGAGGGGGGGGGGGCTCGCCAGCAAAGAATATGGTAAGGTTTAGAGTTGGGGTTAAGAAAGTTATACAGTAGTATTGTCAAAATGTTAACTTAAAGCAATCTTCAAAACGATTAGGGTATGGCGCCATAACCATTTTAGCTTCTGGCCTTTTTGTACTATTCAGCTTAGTTTGCAAAACTAAAAGGAGATATTTTAAGACAGATGTTTGGGGGGGGTTTTGGTTGTGGGTTTTTTTTTGTGGTTTTTTTTTGTTTTTTTGAAGTGGCCGCCGCTTGAGCGGGTGTGACAACAGATAATTTAATAAAACGTAACCATCCCGTTTCTCGCAAAGTGGCAAAAATGTAAATGTTATTAAGAATGTAATAACGTAACAAAAAAACGAAGAAGAAAAAAGGGTCGCTCCCAGTTCTAGCCAAATTACTTTGTCAACTGCTTTAATAAATATAGTACAGCTGCTGCGAACATGACCTTTGTCGACTGAATACCAAGTCTGTCTTGTCCAGATTCAGCCAAATTGCTTTGCCACTTCCATTAATAGTTGTAAATAACTGCAATACCACGTTAGTGACGTAAAACGTTGGACGAGAAAACACAGAATTACACGCAAATGCACGCCTCTTCGCATTTCATTACAGAACTGTCAAAAAATCGACAAAAACGTTTTCCAAAGGAATTATGTGTTTGTTTCTATCTATTGATTTTTGGCCCCTGTTTGTGATGAGGTAGCTCTCTGATCACTGCTGGTTCTGGACCAAGAGTTACACCTTTGTTCCAGGAACGTCTGTCATTGTCATCCGGAGCTTCCGAAGTCATGCCCGACGTCTGGAGTCATGCTCCAAGTTAAGACGCCAGTCATGTCCTGCACACATCGCACACTTGATAAAGAATACAGCTTTTCATTCTTCATAGTAACAATCGGAGCCTATTTAAAAACAGGACTGTCTCGAAAATATTTTGTTCTCTTCCTTCGGATTCGTTACAGAACAAATGGTTTGGCTTTAGCCCAGAGCTTGGTATGACACCGAGGTTGTGGAATCAGTTGGAGAGTCGGACGTAGAATGGGTTGGGGTGGTGGTGAACAAATTATCTTTTTTTTGTATTTGATCGCCGGATTAATGGTCCTTGGCTGATCGCTATGGGTAATTTTTTTCATATTCCAACCAGTGTTGGAAAACATGTGCGATCATGTTCGTTATAAAGTACATACATATATGTGCTATAAAAACTGGACAAAGGCCGTGGAATGTGCCTTCCTGTCTGTGGGAAAGTGCATATAAAAGACCTATTGCTGCATTAGGGGAAATGTAGCGGGTTTCCTCTGACTACGTGTCAGAATTACCAAATGTTTGACATCCCAAAGCAGACGATTACTTAATCAATGTGCTCTAGTGGTGTCGTCAATCAAAAGACATTTAACGTGTCATTGATCAAAGAGAAACGTATATGGTGATAGCGGGTTTCTTTTCTAAGTTTCTCGACCGACTGTCACAGTTGACATACTTGAGACATACTTTAGTTAATATACCCTTTCTTTCTGTCGGTAGATGCGTTCGTGAATCAGTGGCAATGATACGCGCTATTCTACGGGAAAAAAGAGATGTTTTACTTAACGACGCACTCAACACATTTTATTTACGGTTATATGGCGTCAGACATATGGTTGAGGACCACACCGATATTGAGAGAGGAAACCCGCTGGCGTCACTTCATGGGCTACTCTTTCGGTTAGCAGCAAGGGATCTTTTATATGCACCATATCATAGACAGGATAGCACATACCACGGCCTTTGATATACCAGTCGTGGCGCATTGGCTATATTCTACAGGAATATGAATATGATGCTGTTTTAAGCGTAAACATTTTGGTTTTGGTGCGATAGATGAATCCTTACAATACTGACTGCTAGCCGACCAAGGGCTGTACTTGACATTTCGACTTCTCTTTTGATGTAATTTTAGCAAAAGTTGAAGTTTGTTTGTTTAATGACACCACTAGGACACATTGATTTATTAATCAATGACTATTGGACACCAAACACCTGGTCATTGTGACACGTAGACAGAGGAAACCCGCTACATTATTCCATTAGCAGCAAGGGGATTGTATTTGCATTTTACCAAAGACAGAATACACTCACCACGACATTTGATATACTAGCCGTGGCGTATTGGTTTGTACGGGGGAAAAAACCTGTTATAGTATATATATAGGTCTACCGAAGGAATAATTTAAGGAATATTTGAAAACGATTAATAAGTGAAATCATTACACAAATTAAAACGAGTTCATCGCTTTTATCCAGAAACAATAAAAGACAGAAGCTATGGTAGGACCTTAGACACACCCTTCAATGCAATTCGAGAAACATTTTGGCTTCTTTATTTTGGGACTTTGAAGGATTTTTTTTCGATGAATTACCTTCACAAAGGCATAACAATAACTGCACATGAGTTGAAACCGTTGAGACATACTATTAAATGTAAACGCTACGGACAACTGCTGTAGGTCGTTAGTTCGACATGACAACGCTTGAGCTCAATTTCAACTAGATGTGGCTTCAAAGTTAAACTTTGTTTTGTTTAACAATACCACTAGAGCACGTTGATTTATTTATCATCGTCTATTGGGTGTCAAACATTTCCTAATTTTGAATTTCTTAAAGAAGAAACCTGACACATTTTTCCATTAGTAGCAAGGGCTCTTTTGTGTTATGCAATATCCCACAGACAGGATAGCACATACCTCGGCCTCTGATATGCCAGTCGTGGTGCACTGGCTGGTATTAGAAATAATCCAATGGGTCCACCGTTGGGGATCGATCCTGGACCGACAGCACCTGCGGCGAGCGCCTTACCACGGGGCTACGTCCCGCCCCATTACCGTAAAAACGGCGCAACCATAACTATGCACGTGAGTTGAAGACATGCTGTTAAAGGTAAACGCCACAGAAAGCCACACATGCCAGCTTTTTTTTGACAACGTGCTGACACCGCATTAAGTGCTGTAGATGAGACTTCAGGCTGCTGTGGATGTGGCTTTAAGGTGATGTGGATGTGGCTTCAAGTTGCTGTGGATGTGGCTTCGAGTTGCTGTGGGTGTGCCTTCAAGTTGCTGCAGATGTGACTTCAAGTTGCTGTGGATGTGACTTCAAGTTGCTGTGGATGTGGCTTCCAAGTTGCTGTGGATGTGGCTTCCAAGTTGATGTAGATATGGCTTCAAGTTGATGTAGATATGGCTTCAAGTTGCTGTGGATGTGGCTTCAAGTTGCTGTGGATGTGGCTTCAATTTGCTGTGAATGTGACTTCAAGTTGCTGTGGATGTGGCTTCAAGTTGATGTATATATGGCTTCAAGTTGCTGTGGATGTGGCTTCAAGTTGTTGTGGATGTGGCTTCAATTTGCTGTGAATGTGACTTCAAGTTGCTGTGGATGTGGCTTCAAGTTGCTGTGGATGTGGCTTCAAGTTGCTGTGGATGTGGATTCAAGTTGCTTGCTTGACTCTCTAGTTAGTCTCCTACCGGTGCAACCGAGCGCGTTATAGGTTTCGTCTCCGTCATTCTGTTCTGTCTGTCTATCTTTCCTCCATACAGTTTTCCGTATTTGTTTTCACAATGGCTCAAGATACTGAGCTGAAATTGTGTTTGTAGCTTTATAATGTACTATTACTGATCAAGTTTGACTTTCATAGTGATTTACCAATTTTGCACATAGTTATGACCCTTGAACTTAGGAGATAAAACATTTGTTGGTCTTGACAGGGGACATGTATTGCTGTAGTAGTACTCTTCTTTCTTTTCTTTTTAACAGTAAAACAAGTCAATGCAGTTATCATGTATGGACTGGACACGAATCTCGCAGTCTGCAACGGACAACACCATTTATACATCCGCCAATGATTTTACTTATTATGTCCGTAAGCCGTCCGTGCCAGTACATGTTTGTGCGGATGCAGAGGAATCGCTTCTTTGTTGGGAAGACGATTTGATTCCAACAATGACGTCACACCAATGACGTCATAACTGATCTTTAACACGTTTTGGGGTTCCAAAATACTTATTGTCCGAACCAAATTGTTAACAACTACAAAAAATTACTCTCCTACCTTTAATTGCCGTTAGATTTCCTCCAACGTTTGTCCAGACACAAATCGCCAAAAAAAAACACGCTACAAATATACAGATTCCACACATGAGACTGCAACGATGTTGCCGATATTGTCTTTGCTGAGATTGCATAGGGAAAAATACATGCAGTTTTCTGCCGTCTGCCATGTTGTTTGTTTACGGAATACTCTTCAAGAGGGGTGAAAGCCTCCAAAGTATGTGACACAATTAATATGAAATCGATGATCTCTAGTGGTATCATTAAAATAATAATAATAATAATAACAAAAAATAATAATAATAATATGACGTCATCACGTTTGCTTTTATATCATAACATGTTATGACGTTGTTAGATTAAGTCCTATCCTTTCACCCCTCTTGAAGAATATTCCATAAAAAGTCAAAATGGCAGCTGATACAAAATTACATGCTTTTTTCCCTATGCGCTCTCAGCGAAGTCGATATAGATGACATGGTTAGCATCTGGTATGTGGAATCTGTGTCATTGTAATGGTTTTTTCAAGATTTGTGTCTGGACAAACTTTGGAGGAAATCTAACGGCAATTAAAGGTAGGAGAGTAATTTTTCGTAGTTGTTAACAATTTGGTTCGGACAATAGAGAATAATTAATGAGCTACGAGGAATTATAGATTATATGTTCCGAGTGAATAAACGTTGTAAACCCAAGCCTTTGGCGAGTGTTTTACAATATTTATTTACGAGGTTTAGGTAATTCGTAACTCCTCGTATTACTCATTGTCAATTTTAACTGATTTTTTTTACTGTAAAACTTCCTCTGCATAACGGCGTTCTTTTTACAGCCAAATGTTTACAGTACAAAATAATACGACTGTAGTTGCATTAGAAAATAATAATTTTTATATACTACTAAAGCCGGTGCTTATGAAAATATACGAAATTTACGAAACAAATGAGTCTTTTTTTTCTGTAAATCTTTGTAGATCGTATAACGTATGTGTAATCTGACTCATAAAATGGAAACATTATATGAATGATACTGAAGTTCCGGCCACGGCAAGTAACCAACCAAACGTCGTGATTTTAAGCCAGCCAACCAGTTGCTGTAGAAGCAATCAATCTGCACACTGTGCAGAGATCGAAAAAATATTACCCCTTATATTTGAGCCCATATGGGTAATAATACACTGTATTTTATAGCCAATTGGATCAGTTGGACTAAACAAAAATTTCAAGATGGTCATGTTTAAAAAAATAATAATAATAAAAAAAATAAAAAAAATGCTGAAATGTTACTCGAGTAAGAGTAAGTAGCGTTATAGATTTGTTGAGTGTCTTTTGACTAGTCCAGTAATGTCTACGTGTTTGTTTTTGATGCCCCACATTGATAATAATTGGCTCCCAAGTTGGTCGTCTTGTTAGGCCGTTTACTGACTATATCCAGAACATTTAAAATACATTTACGATGATGCATTACCGTTTATGTCCCTACAAAACATATTATATATCGATTTTCTGCTAGGGAGCTGACGAAAATGGCAGTTAATAATATATGCTTGTGTGATCACTCCAATTTTGGTAATAGCTGAGCCTAAACCAGCTTTGGTGGACTAATCAAGTTTTGATATGGTACTGCATCACAAAATATCTTAAAATCTATGGTATGTGTTATCCGGTCAAGCTAACTGATATCACGAGACATGTTCGAAACCTTCGTGGAATATGAACAGGTTAAACTAGTATCCAGGATATCAAGAGAGGTCATGCGGGGCAAATGTTTTTTTTGGTTGTTGTTGTTGTTGTTGTTTGTTTGTTTTTTTGTGGGGGTTTTTTTGGGGGGGGGCCGGGGGGGGGGGGGGGTCTCTACCACGAGTGTCGCAATTACCATATATTAAATACTTCACAACAGACAATGACACAATGTGCGCTAAGGTGTTATTTAAAGTGAAATTCCTATCTTTATCTACCTCATTATATGAACCGGGGATGGACGTAAAAAACTCTCCTTATGCGCAGTCGGTCTGGGATCGATCCCCATCGGTGGGCCCATTGGGCTACTTCTTATTCTAGCCAGTGCACATCGACTGGTGTATCAAAAGCCGTGGTATGTGCTATCCCCTCTGTGGGATGGTGCATATAAAAGACGCCTTTCTACTAATTAAACAATGTAGGGAGCTTCTTCACCCGTCCCGGAATTAGCCACTGGCGAAGTCAGAGGTTATGTCCGGGATGTAGGTGCCTGAACCAGTCAGTGAATATGGGCACGTAAAAAGAGTTCCTATCCATCTCATGTAGGGGCTTCCTATCTAAGACTGTATGTAAAAAAATATCCCATGTTTGTTATAAAACAATGTGCTCCAGTAGTGTCGTTAAAGAAAACAAACGTTTAACTTTAACATTTTGTTGTTTGAACCAGGATGCAAGTATGTATGTTTACTCAATGAAATCCGCCAACGGTAATGGTTGGTTTAATTAACGCTAGCCGGATATAATAATACAACTCATCTGATTCGCGCTTTCTACGGGAGACAAATAATTTTATGCCATTATTACTCGAACAGAGCTGTAACCCGGAAGCAGATTTTATTACACTCTAATGAACGCGCATTATTCGACTCGTACGCACACTTAGAGTTTTAAAGGGTATGCCCTGAGTCTGTTGCCAATGTAAGCAGAATTGCAGACAAAACAGCCAGTCGTATGTCTTTAAAATGCATTGTAAAATGTTTCCGACTAATAAAATACTTCTACGATTAAACTTACATATTAAATATATTTTCTTGTTCAGAATATCAGTGTCTGTATATCCATTGTGTTTCTGGTCGTCTTAATATTTGTAAGAAGCCCAAACTGGATTTTGTCTTCAAATAATTTCGTACGTACGAAAAAATATTTTTTAGGAAATAAAATGAAATTTAACCTAGTACAAATACTAGAACGATCAAAAACACGTTTAATATACAGCCACTAATATTTTATGCCGAAACATATATTTGATATGTAATTACAATCGTTAAAAAGTCTTTGTTAGTTGATAACATCTTAAAAATTACAGCAAACTCAGGAATGTCCCTTTAAATTGTTATCATACGTATGTGTGTTATTAGTATGTGTCATCAAAAATAACGAATGATGTTCTCACATACGGGTGTGTAAGAAGTTAACAAAAAGTTTGTTTTGTTTAACGACACCACTGGGTCACATTGATTAATTAATCATGACTCATAAGTCTGACTCGTAGTCATCGGAGGAAACCAGCTACATTTGTTTTAATGCCGCAAGGGATCTTTTATATGCACTTTCCCACAGAAAGGAAAGCACATACCACGACCTTTTTCCAACTGTGGTGCAGTGGTTGGAACGAGAAAACCCCATTCATTTTTCATTTTATCAATAAATCAACGTGCTCTTGTGGTGTCGTTAAACAAAACAATTTTTGTGTTAATTTCCTACACACCAGTATGTATGTGAGAACATAATGCGTTACCTTTGATAACACAAACTAATAACACACGTATGATAACAATTTAAAGACACACGACTGGCTGTTCTGCCTACAACCCACTTTGCCTACACCCATTTTACCTACACTCAGTTTGCCTACAAAGGTGACATCCCAATTAAACGTCGAACACTCCATATATTGTCCCTATAAGAAATAACATGACAACATAATATGTATACAACATATATTTTTTAATACCCCACCCCCCCCCCCCCCCCCCCCCCCCCCCCCCCCCCCCCCCCCCCATTAAAATGACCTCACAAATATTAAGCAAATATTTCGTACACCAGGTTCACAGTTTAAAGCCATACCCACGTGCTTTTAGAATTTCTATCTGGATTCGAAACTCAAACTTGAAATTTGAACGAAGAAGAAGAAGATACTCCAACTGCATTCCAATTTATGACGCCATGGTCTAGACTCAATAGACTCTAGACGCCCACGGTTGAGTAAGAAAAAGGATACTCTGTCAAAACTGAGTCCATATTTTCTTTTAAGCACGGGACATATTCTCAGCGTGATATAAATGTTGGACGACTTTATATCTATCTTCCCAGCGATATTTATTCAAAGGAGCTCCGTCCTGTGCTAGCTTTGATTTAGTAGACCGGCCTCGGTGGCGTCGTGGTTAGGCCATCGGTCTACAGGCTGGTAGGTACTGGGTTCGGATCCCAGTCGAGGCATGCGATTTTTAATCCAGATACCGACTCCAAACCCTGAGTGAGTGCTCCGCAAGGCTCAATGGGTAGGTGTAAACCACTTGCATCGACCAGTGATCCATAACTGGTTCAACAAAGGCCATGGTTTGTGCTATTCTGCTTGTGGGAAACGCAAATAAAAAAATCCCTTGCTGCTAATCGGAAAGAGTAGCCCATGTAGTGGTGACAGCGAGTTTCCTCTCAAAATCTGTAGTCCTTAACAATATGTCTGACGCCATATAACCGTAAATAAAATGTGTTGAGAGCGTTGTTAAATAAAACATTTCTTTCTTTCTTTCTTTGATTTAGTAAACCAGTCTGGGAGTGGCAGTCCTCTTTGAACATTATGTAATACTAGTTGTTACAAAGCTTTATAAGTCGAAAGCATCTTAAAATGCGGCAAACCTAGAAGTGTCCCTTAAAATAGCTATGTCAACAATAGGAGCAATTACTGTGGTAAGCTTATCTCTGTTACATCGATAATTATTGTGTCGACACGCTGTGACATCTGGACCTGTTGACTCGGGAGTTAACATCGCAAGTGTTAGCCACAATCACCCGATGATCGCAGGCGTCAATAAATATTGGTCTAATTAATATCGAATACTTCACCGGACCAACGTTTATTAATATGATTTTTTCTCCGCCTCTGGACCCATTCCGCTATTTCTCGTTCCAACCTGTGCAACACGACTGGTACACATAAAAGATTCCTAGCTAATAGAAAACGAACAAAATGCGTTTCCTATCTAAAACTGTAATATGTCAAAATTAGCAAATGCCTGACATCCAATAGCCGATGATTAATAAATCAATGTGCTCTGTTGGTGTTGTTAAACAGAACAAACTTTAACCTTTTTTACTTAGACTTAAGAGAACTGTTGATGGAGCTTGTTTTGCGTCATAAGGCGCCATTATGACATAACGGATATCACGCTGTGAACGCATTAATAATATATAGTTCTGTCTCGTGTCGCTGCATTAATTAAATGGCCGGGTAAATCGGTGAAATGATCTGAGCGTGGGATTTATATCAAATAAATTAGATTCATACCGAACGCTTCATTTGAGTTTATTTTATGAAGTGATTCAGAGTTAATCGTGAAGTGTCTGTATCGCAGACACGAACTTAATGAATGACTCGTGGTTAAAATAGCACGTGTGCTATCTAATTTAATTATTTCCAAGTACTTAGACCATTTCGTTATTGTAATATAGTCATTTCATACCTATACATAGGAATAAACAGGTGTTTAAGCATTGTAAATGTGTTTTGTTACACGCAAGTCTAACTAGGTTTGTAAAGTCGGCCCGTTGTGTCTCTGTGTGGCCACCCCTGCGTGTGCTGTAACCTCACCGTGGTGCAGGGGTGTAACATTCTCTTTGAGAATGGCCAATACAGCACAGAATTGAAGTTTTGAGTAAAATTTGGTATCCGTAAAATTCTGTGATATTTGTGTTTTTGCACAGTTCTTTACACTGTTTTTGTTTAAGTCTTGAATTTTTATATTGATGTTGATCATCACTTTATTTATTTGCATTACCATAGTTTGACACCCAATAGCCGATGTATTTTTCGTGCTGGGGTGTCGTTAAACAGTCATTCATTCATTCATTCATTCTGTGTGGCCAATATTCTTTGTTATAATTATTATTGTTGTCGCAGTTGTTGTTGTTATTGATATTCTATAATTCATATCTTTGTTTGCTGACACCATATTGTTTAATAATGTTCAAACCTAAATTGAAATTAAATTGAGTACAAAGTGATTTTAGTAAAAATTGTCCTAACATATCTTGTTAAACGTGTGCACGCGTGTACGAAACAGTATAATGTGAATTTAATTTTCAGAAAACGGTCTAAGGTCTAGGCTCTGTGCGTGTAGTTCTGAGACAAAGCTGTCAAAATGATACTATTTTCATTAGTGACCTTACAGGAAGCAAACAATACTCTACTGGTATTTCATGAGATCCAAAATCGTCCTGTCTTACACACCAACGAGTCAAAAGTAGGCATACCTTACAAGAAGAGCTATGTTGTGTTTATACGAACTAATCAAAAGTCTGCCTACCTTACAAAAAGCACTAAAGTTTGATGTATTAACACGAAGAAGTCAAACGGTCTGCCTATTTTACAAGAAGAGCACTAAAGATGGTATGTTTTCACGAAGAAGTCAAAAGTCCGCCTACCTTATAAGAAGAACTCTACAATTTGGGGTGTTTAAACGAAGAAGTCAAAAGTCCGCCTACCTTACAAGACGAGCTCTAACGTTTGGTGTGTTTAAACGAAGAAGTCAAAAGTATACCTACCTTACAAGACGAGCTCTAACGTTTGGTGTGATTAAACGAAGAAGTCAAAAGTATACCTACCTTACAAGACGAGCTCTAACGTTTGGTGTGTTTAAACGAAGAAGTCAAAAGTATACCTACCTTACAAGACGAGCTCTAACGTTTGGTGTGATTAAACGAAGAAGTCAAAAGTATACCTACCGTACAAGAAGAGCTCTAACGTTTGGTGTGATTAAACGAAGAAGTCAAAAGTATACCTACCTTACAAGACGAGCTCTAACGTTTGGTGTGTTTACACGAAGAAGTCAAAAGTATACCTACCTTACAAGACGAGCTCTAACGTTTGGTGTGTTTACACGAAGAAGTCAAAAGTATACCTACCTTACAAGACGAGCTCTAACGTTTGGTGTGTTTAAACGAAGAAGTCAAAAGTATACCTACCTTACAAGACGAGCTCTAACGTTTGGTGTGATTAAACGAAGAAGTCAAAAGTATACCTACCTTACAAGAAGAGCTCTAACGTTTGGTGTGTTTACACGAAGAAGTCAAAAGTATACCTACCTTACAAGACGAGCTCTAACGTTTGGTGTGTTTAAACGAAGAAGTCAAAAGTATACCTACCTTACAAGACGAACTCTAACGTTTGGTGTGTTTAAACGAAGAAGTCAAAAGTATACCTACCTTACAAGAAGAGCTTTAACGTTTGGGGTGTTTACACGAAGAAATAAAAAATATACCTACCGTACAAGAAGAGCTCTAAAGTTTGGGGTGTTTACACGAATAAGTCAAAAGTCAGCCTACCTTACAAAGAGAGCTCTAAAGTTTGGTGTCTTGTATACGAAGAGCTTATAGGGTTATACCACCAAATCAAATCCCATAGACAACAATAGTAACATATGTGGCTAAACCTCCTACCTGCGGCGTATCAATCGACACAAACACCACGGATATAAATATTACCACCCCTCACCCTTAAAATGAATCAGAAAAAGAAATTGGAGGTCAAGCTGCTATTTCAGAGATAACGGGTAGCGTCTATGACTACCCTAGTTCCGCACAAAATTTGGGTACTTTTTTTACAGGTACCCCATACATGTATCAAGCACAAGGTGACTTGACACAGTGGTACTGGATGAAATAAAATTTCATACATTTTTTGCGCAGATGAAACTGATTTTGATTACAACTAACACACTCACATTTATCACCAATCACAGGACTTGTGATGCTAACTTCTCTATCAAACGTTTGGTGCACCTCGAACTTTGACCCAGCCGGAAGTTATTTGGTTTAGTACTACCAGTACTACCTGCAAGTCTGCAACCTTACAATAAGCGGTGCAAAAGTTGGTCGCTTTACAAGAAGCTATCAATAGGTTGCCTTCCTTACATAATGCAATAAAAGAAAGTCTGACAATAACGAGAATCGGTGAAAATATGGCGTATGTTACGCAGATCAGTAAAACGTATGGCTGCATTACTTAAAATCGCAGATCCTGGTTTCAAGTCGTGAAAATGGACGCTAGTTTGGTTAATCTACAAACCTGTAACACATTTGGATAAAGTTAAGAGAGAGATGTAACAGAGACTGACGTTGAAACTAACGGAGAAATGCCTGTTTAAAAAAAATAGACTAGATATCGTTTCCATAACCGTTACTTCTGAAAGGTACGTGCGTTTTAGACAAATATGATCAATGCTTTTCGTGGTATTAGTAATACTAAGATGGCCAGAAACAATTCGGATGTGCGGGAATGGATAATCTAATAAGTTTGTTTTGTTTAACGAAACCACTGGAGCACACTGATTAATTAATCATCGGCTATTGGATGTGGTAATTCTGACTCATAGTCAACAGAAGAAACCCGCTACATTTTTCTAATGCAGCAAGGGATCTTTTATATGCACTTTCCCACAGACTGAAAAACACATACCACGGCCTTTGACCATTTGTGGTGCACTGGTTGGAATGAGAAAAAAGCCAATCAGTTGAACGGATCCACTGAGGTGGTTCGATCCTGCGACGCAAGCACCTCAGGCGAGCGCTCAACCGACTGAGTTAAATCCCGCCCGAAATGGATAATCTAAACAATAAAATAAAGTAATGTCCTATTTCAATTATCAAAAACTGCTCTAATAGTGAACAAAATATGATGTCGCATTTATAAACTAGGGTATGCCACTTTAAATGATTATAATTAGATACATGGAATTTCCAAGAATAAAAATATATTTTTCACAGAAGAGGTTCATTGATCCACGATCTCGGGAAGATAGGAACACATAGACAATCAACCGACTTCCAGTAACCGCTGCCTCTAGAAGATAATACTTTATCATGTCACTTTTCTCATATGTGGACCTTTATTAAACTGGATTTATGTGGGTCTGACACACTTTGCTGCTTTAGATAAGAGTCCCGATTAGACATAGTGTTTCTGTCTTATCAAGCAATTTAGGGCTAGGTTTACTTTAAAGGGATATTCCTGAGTTTGCTGCATTGTAAGATGTTTCCGACTAATAAACTATTTCTACGATTAAACTTTCATATTAAATATTTTATTTTATAATGTTTAGAATATCAGTGTCTGTATATTCAATGTGTTTGTTGTCTTAATATTACATTTTGTAAGAAGCCAAAACTGGATTTTGTCTTCAAATAACTTCGTATGTACGAACAATAATATTTTAGGAAATAAAATGAAATTTAACCTAGTACAAATATCACAATGATCAGAAACACGTTTAATATACTGCCGCTAATATTTATGCAGAAAAATGTATTTCATATCCAATTACAATCGTTAAAAAGTCTCTGTTAGTCGATAACATCTTTAAAATTGCAGCAAACTCAGGAAAATTCCCTTTTATAAAATGTATACCAACTATGTTAGCGCTGGAGCAGGCGACATATTACCAACCTATATAAGACAAAGACCTTATATTCGGGTGTATAAAGTTACAATACAATCATAGTTATATGAACATTAAAAAAAGTTTTTATTTCCAAATGAAAGGTTATAATATATATGTGAAAAGGCTTTATTTGCGAACAGTCGTTATAAAGGGATGCATAATGCGATTGTAAATCTAGATATACAGCTATATTGCTGTTTTTATCGAAGCTGGAATCCTGAAAATCTCAATAAAGTTGTATTGGCTGTTAATGGTGTGAGACGGAGTGAACGCAATAACTGTGAGATGTAGTCCCAGAGAATTCGTTTAAACGCGGTTTGTAAGATTCCATATACTCCCAAGGCGTCCGTTCAATTTGACAAGCATCTTCTTCTCAAGGGATACAGCATATTTTCAGCCAATTTATATATACTTTTCAAAAGAAGAAACGCAAAACCACATTGTCGTAACATTTGGAGAATTGATTTAATTATTGAATGGTGAGTCCGATAATTACCAAATGTTGCAGGATTGTTCACAATTCACTCTAGTCCATTGTGAGTAAGTGATAGGACACACCATCAAGGTCAAGGTCATCTGGAGTCAATACCGGGTGTGGCCTCCGCGTGTGTTGACAACTGCCTGGCACCGCCTGCCCATTGAAGCAACCAGAGTACGGATGACATCCCGGGGGATGGTGGCCCACTCGGCCTGCAAGGCTGCTGCCAGCTCGGGCAGGGTATGGGGCTGTGGTTGTAGCTGTCGGAGGCGTCGGTCCAACTCGTCCCATAGATGCTCAATTGGGTTCAAATCCGGTGATATCGATGGCCAAGGAAGGACATTAATGTTGTTGTTCTGTAGGAAAGCCGTTGTGAGACGTGCTGTGTGAGGCCTGGCGTTGTCATGTTGGAACACTGCGTTGGCGTTGGCCATAACTGGAACGATGTGTGGCCGGAGGATCTGGTCAATGTAGCCCTGTGCATTCAGGTTGCCCTGCACGTGGACCAGGTCAGTTCTGCCAGTGTGTGAGATGGCTGCCCACACCATGACACTACCCCCGCCGAATCTGTCCACTTCCTGCACGCAGTTTGCCGCATAACGTTCACCACGACGCCTATACACGCGACATCTTCCATCATGACGTCGGAGCAGAAATCGGGACTCGTCACTGAACCACACCTGTCTCCATCGCAGTTGAGGCCATTGTCGATGAATCTGGCACCACTGCAGTCGGAGTCGACGGTGTTGTGGTGTTAAGATGACACCTCGAACTGGACGTCTGGCACGAATTCCTACCTCACGTAGGCGGTTCCGTACGGTGTGGTCGGATATCCTGCGCAAACCTGGTATTGCTGCGGCTGTGGAGGTGGCAGTAGTCAATCGTTCCCGAAGGTGGCGTACCCGGATGTAGCGGTCCTGCCCGGGGGTAGTGACCCGTGGTCGACCGGATCTAGGGAGGTCACGTGTTGATCCATGTTGCTGGTAACGGTCCCACAGTCTGGAGATGGTGCTTGGGGACACATGGAATGCCCTGGCAACGGCCGTTCTGGATTCGCCTGCGTCTAGTCGGCCGATGGCATTGTTTCTCTGCGGTTCTCTGAGACGTGGCATGTCCTGGATTGTCAACTGTCGGCCAGATACAGAGGCCAGGCAAGCGAACACCCTGCACTTTTATACTGTCGGTGTTCATGTTGCAGTGCAGACAACGCACGTGCAGTGGTGACATGGTTTGCACGTGGCTGCGTTTTTGCGAATATTCACATTTTGGAACTTTATTGTACAGTAGCTGCGTTTTATCGAATGTAACCGTGGGAATGTGTTTGGGACATGCAATGACCTTATATTCACAAAGCATGAACCGGTAGGAAACATAAAATCGGAGTTATAACCCATTTGTTCCCTTTTGCGTTTCTTTTTTTGAAGAGTATATATGTTTCTCGTGTGTATTTCTATGTTTGTGTATGCGTGTATGTCGTGTGTTTGTGTGTCCACCTCTGAGATAGAGTGTTTTAGTGCGCGTTGTTTGAGTGTTGCGTTATGTGGACGGATTGACTGAATGCTCAGTGGGATCAATCTCGCTGATGCAGTAGTTAAGCTATCGACCTTAAGGATGGTAGGTACTGAGTTCGCATCCTAGTACTGGCTCCCACGTGTGCGTTTTAACCATAGAGTTTCAACGGCTCAGTGAGGAGTTGTAAGACCACTAAACCGACTTCTCTCTCACTAACCTGTAACTCACTAACCATCAACCCCCCTACTCTGGACAGAGGGGTCGAGGTGTGTTTGCCAGGGACAGCGTGCTTGAACTTTAACTTGATGTTATCACACACAATTTTTTTTTTTTTTAAAATAATAAATGAGCGCCCATATCGATAGGTTGATCAAAGTGATCATTGACTAACTCGTATCTAAAATAAAATATCAGATGACCGTATATTATCGGAGTTAACCGTAATGCGGTTTGTTTTGCATCCGATGACGGAACCGGTCCCGGTTTAACACCGATGTGACAGACTGCGCACACTCATTAATAAACGCTGGCAACACCGCGTACACCGGGACGTCGATTGAGACGCCGAAGAGCGATTAACACTCGTGTAATATCGGCTCGGACCACGTTGTAACCGGACGCGGCCGGTGTCGAGAGGTCTACCACCCACAGGGATGGGAAGTCTCGCTAAACGTATTGATTTGTCTTCACGGTCTGTCCTTCCGTAAATATTAATACTGTGTATTTGTCTGTGTGGGGACAGAATGTGTACAGTTTCCACACTGATTGAGAGAGAGAGAGAGAGAGAGAGAGAGAGAGAGAGAGAGAGAGAGAGAGAGAGAGAGAGAGAGAGAGAGAGAGAGAGACAGAGCAGGGCTTCTAAAATTGTTAATTGTTAAAAAAATATATACAATTTTACTAATAGGACTAATAAGATAAGTCACCTAAAGAAGGAGATGGTATTTTTAAAAAAACCTAAATTCAGGGGGTTGGGGTGGGGTTGGCAGGATATTCATATTTACAAAATAGACTTAAATATATCATTTGACAATTTTTTTTTTACTAGCCATCGGGCATATTACTAGCCATGGGAGTGGGGCTATCATAATCTAGAAACTCTGGAGAGAGAGAGAGAGAGAGAGAGAGAGAGAGAGAGAGAGAGAGAGAGAGAGAGAGAGAGAGAGAGAGAGAGATGGAGAAATCCCACTGCGGTTACATAGACTGCGCCTAACAAGAGATAGCAAAGTGTATTTTATGCTCACTTTGTCATAGAGAGGGCGGTACATGTCATAGTCTTTGATATACCCGTCTCGAGACACTGACTGGAATCCTACGATCAATCGCAACTACCACTGCGAGCGATCTACCACTGCTGACATCCTGACTCCCCTCCCTCCAACGCAATGTTTGTCATCAGTGAGTATTAGTCGAACACATATTTTAATTGTTACTCTTCATCTAGGGAAGATCTGACTAAACCTGCAAGTGATTTTTTTCAAGCATCTCCACCTTACTAGACAGGACAACCCATACATCGGCTCTGTATATATGTATATCAGTCGCAGAACATTGGTTAGAATGGGAAATAATTCACAGGCTCCATCGACACTACGGCCCATTATATTACAATGAATACTCTTCTACCGAGCTGTATTCACCTCGAGCATTTTTTTTTTTTTTTTTTTCTTTCTTATTTTTTTGTGTGTACAAGACAGAATCCAATAGGTGATTTAAAAAGCCGTGACAACGTAAACTCTCGATTCTATCAACACGATTGGATGGATTACTGCATAACTGGATGAACGGACAGACCGACGTAGGAACAGACGAACGGAAGAAGGACTGTGGTGGACTAACAACCAGAGACCTAAGTCACTAAACTCTCGCAACTTTGCGATCTTCCAGTGCAATGCTAAACAGACTTGCAAAGAGGATGCTTTGCTGTCTAACAGAGCCTAAGAGACCTTTATGAATCAGGCCCCAGATATTAAAATGAAAAACCCTCTGTGGATTGAATAGTTGGCTAAACCAATGTTTGTGATAACTCAGCCATTCTCCAACAGCGTGAGACAAGCAGCAGTACACTGTAGTATTTTAGTAGGTTTCTTATTAAATCCCATCGCTAACATGTCGCGTTAAATCACATCAGCGGTCATTTCCCCCCGTGCTGTCCAATTAAGATGCCAGCCCACAGAACCAGCCGGAATCTATCCCGAATATTAATTTTCGAGACGCACTGCCATGAACCTAAATAATGACATAATTTCTCACCAGTCGTTAACGTGGCAATAATTTGCAAGCAGCCCAACCCGGTGGGAAGAAAGTCATTTTCCGGTGATAACTCGCGCGGCCAAAAAGACCCCAATCTCTGGTCAATTCCTCTGGTGACGAAAACTCCTGAAAGAACGTCAATTACACAGCCAGCCGTCCGTCCGTTCCTGATTGATCTCCCCTCTTATTCTTCCATTTAACTAGAAACTCCGTGCTGTTTTGCACGCACGCCTAAACGCATGCACGCGTACACATAAAACACATAGACATAGCGTATATGAACATATATATATATATATATATATATATATATATATATATATATATATATATATATATATATATATATATATATATATATACGACACAGTAATTCTCACACAGTTACACCTATATAAACACGTATGCAGACTTGCTCATACTTATTGAATGGCCATGCTGATCTGTTTGAGTGGTGACATCTCCACGTTTTTTATTTTTTATTTGTTTGTTTATTTATTTATTTATTTATTTATTTAGTTATTTATTGTTTGTGGAATTGGTGTATAAATGAGGCGGGACGTAGCCCAGTGGTAAAGCGCTCGCTTGATGCGCGGTCGATGTGGGATCGATCCCCGTCGGTGAGCCCAACAGGCTATTTCTCGTTCCAGCCAGTGCACAACGACTGGTATATCCAAATTCCGTGGTATGTGCTATCCTGTCTGTGGGATGGTGCATATAAAAGATCCATCGCTGCTAATGACAAAATGTAGCGGGTTTCCTCTAAGACTGTATGTCATCATTAACAAATGTCTGACATCCAATAGCCGATGATTAATAAATCAATGTGCTCTAGTGGTGTCGTTAAACAAAACAAAAAAAATTTGGTGTATAAATGTAGCACTTTTTGTCTGGCACAGTTATTGTGTTAGTCAGAATGGTTTTCTCTTCAAAATTAAATATTTAATAGAATGTTTTTGGTTAACATCAGATAAATTAATACAGGAGAGAATAACACTCACAAGTCATTTTAATTGACTTAACTAAAAACAAATTACGCGGACCAATTGGGTTTTTCTCCAAGCCCGACCAGTGCTCTACGACTAATAATGGAAACTTTCAGCGGGTTTCCTTTGAAGAATACGTGCCAGAATTAAAAAAATAAATATTTGACATCCAATCGTCAGTGACTAAGTAGTCAATGTGTTTTAGTGCTTTATTTAAAATTCAACAAAAGGAAAATAGCACTGTCTGTTACATATATTTCTTACACACCCATTGGTAAAAACATTTTTGATAACACGTGGTTGTTTACACACGTACGTGTGTTAACAATTTCAAGACATACGACTGGCTGTTCCTAGGTGATGACCAGACACCAGTGACATACATCCAATGAAAAACAGCACGGTGGAAATCGATTATACTATGACGTATAGTTAACCTGACAATCATGTGTCTGTGACGTGTAAGTCAGCTATAAGTGCAACGGCTGTAAATAACTTTTAGTTGAAAAAGATGTTACAATTTGCTTAAAACCTGGGTTTTGAGGATATGTGAGAAATAGAATAATACATTCATGTCAGTTAGATATCATTTATCTCACAACTCGTTGTTTAAAAACGTATCAAACTCGCTTTCCCTCATTAGATACATTTAAAAAAAAAACCTCGTTGTGAGATAAATCTAACAGCCACTCATGTATTATTCTCTATAACTAGTAAAACCTGTGTTACGCTGCCACCAAAGGGAATATAAAAGGTGGCCTTTTAAGACAGTTGGGTGCTCAATACAGGTCAGTTAAATATATGTAACCGATGATTTGGGAGAATAAATATGAGCGACATTCCTGAGTTTGCTGCAATTTTAAAGATGTTATCGACTAACAGAGACTTTTTAACGATTGTAATTACTTATCAAATATATTTTTCTGCATAATATATTAGTGGCTGTATGTTAAACGTGTTTCTGATCGTTCTAATATTTGTACTAGGTTAAATTTCATTTTATTTCCTAAAATATATTTTGGATCCAGTTTGGGCTTCTTACAAATATTAAGACGACCAGAAACACATTAAATATGCAGGCAATGCTATTCTAAACAAGAAAATATATTTAATATGTAAGTTTAATCGTAGAAATATTTTATTAGTTGGAAACACTTTACAATGTAGCAAACTCAGGAATGTCCCTTTAAGACGGGTGGCTGCTACGTAGAGGTGGTCGGTTATGTAGAGCAGATTTGACTTTACGTGAAGCTTCTTGAATCTCAACGAAATAACAATTAACATTCTCAAGCTTGTATGTATGCACAAGACAGATCCCAAAGGATGTTTTGACACAGGCGTGACAGCGAGCTACATTGAATTAATTACACCGGCCTCGGTGGTGTCGTGGTTAAGCCATCAGACATGAGGCTGGTAGGTACTGGGTTCGCAGTCTGGTACCGGCTCCCACCCAGAGCAAGGTAGGTGTAAAACCACTACAGCCTCTTCTCTCTTTCTAACCACTAACAACTAACAATTAATCCTCTCTCCTAGACAGACAGCCCAGATAGCTGATCTGTGTGCCCAGGACAGCGTGCTTGAACCTTAATTGGCTATAAGCACGAAAACAAATTGAAATGAAATGAAATAAATAATATTAATTAATTGCATACTTCCTTGTAGGAAGACTGCCACTTAATATGTGTTTATATAACGTACAGTATGGTACTGATGGCAATTAGTTAGAACTGGAATTGACCAATTTGTGGGGATCGTCGATGTCACTGGTGATTGTTATTCCACAGACCACTGACAACCCAGTGGTCAACCGGTTGGTCTGCAACAAAGTAGCACACAAAGGGATGTTCTGCATCTCCTGTTGAGGACGGAAAACAAAACCAGCTGTGTGATGTTGTAGAAATAATATTACAGTCCATTCAAACAAATAGACCTGTTTAAAACTCGGTAAAGAATTACGATTTTTTTAACACACTGATAGAAATAATGACCGTAAAATAAATAAATAAATAAATTTAAAAAAAACCAACCCAAAAAACAAAAAACAACCCGGATTGGAAACAGTGAAATAAAGGCATTTTAGGAACGTGTATATAATGACTGGATTAGAATATTCCGAAAAGCTGAAACCGAGTTGAATGTATAACAAACCAAACATAATTGTGATAAGTACAAGTGGTTTCCTTTTAACAACAAAATAAACTCAAATATCAATTTAGTTTTATTTAATTTTATTTAAAATTATTCAGTTTGAATCTCATTACTTTTATTTGTGTGTGTTAAAAATTCGATTGTCAGTTTGGTATATGTGCGTGTGCGCGCGTGTGTGTGCGCACGTGCATTCGTGTGTGTGTGTGTGTGTATGTGTGTGTGTGCGTGCATGTGTGTGTGTGTGTGTGTAATAGGGGTGTGTAAAAAAAAATGTTTCAGATGTTTCTTGTATATACAGAATGCTATGAAATCATGTGTACTAGTTAGACCTCATAATGACGACCACGTTTTTTTTTTTTTTTTTTTTTTTTGGGGGGGGGGGGTAATCTTTTTTATATAATGTGTTTGCCGTTTAACGATTTTATCATCTGTAATGCTGTTGGTTCCATAATAGCGTTAATGCAATTCAAGGCAGCAAGCCAAGTTAAAAAGATTATGCTATTTCCGGACTGTTGGTCTTATTTTGTGTGGGGAACTGCTAATGTTGCAGGGACTTTGATGGAGTCTAGCCCGCAAACATGTCACAGTAAATTTAATTATTGACAATCTTCTGTGTGACGTGACAAAATTGGTATTTTATAAGAGAGGTCATAGCATGTGTCTTATAACATTATCTGACACCATATCGCAAGGGGGCGGGACATAGCCCAGTGGTAAATCGCTCGTTTGATGCGCGGTCGGTTCGAGATCGATACCCATCGGTGGGCACATTGGGCTATTTCGCGTTCCAGACAGTGCACCACGACTGATATATCAAAGGTCGTGGTATGCGCTATCCTGTCTGTGTGACGGTGCATATAAAAGATCGCATGCTACTAATGGAAACATTTAGCGGGTTTCCACTTTAAGACTTTAAGATGTCAAAATTACCAAATATTTGACATCCAATAGCCGATGATTAATACATCAATGTGCTGTAGTGGTGTCGTTAAACAAAACAAACTTTAACCTTATCGCAAAATGGTAGTTACAATTAGTTTTTATGTTTTCTAATATGTGTTTGTTATTTTGTAACGATCCACAAAACCAGAACCTAATAATTTCAATTAAATAAAGATGTTAAATCTTTAAATTTGGAGTAATTAAAAAAAAAAAAAATTCTATTGTTGTTGGGGTCTTGTTTTGTTTTTCCATTTTTTATTGCTTTGTGTTGCAATTATATTTTGATAAATGTTTCTACTGCTTAGACAGACAGCATTGTAAAGACGTGGATGTGTCTCAGCTCGTGGGTTAGGTAGACAAGACAAGAATATATTACTCTCAGGCCGTATTCTACGGCATATGAGGACATGATTGCGTTCAATGGTAGGACATGGCTTACAGGAGCAAAAATAATATAATTATAATATTTAGTAGTACAGATATAATACAATTGCGAAAATTAGTAAATATGATATTTCATCAATGGTATATAAATATAGCTTATGATGTAGTAAAAAATGCGTTATATGTTTGCTACATATAGAGTTTGGGGTGGGCGTGTACGAAACATAACATCCATGAAACCATTTCAAGATCGTAATTATACATGGTAATGGAAGTGAGAAACATATAATGTTCAAAACAATGTACTTGTTTTCCTGTAAGTTGTTTTAGTTGATGATATTTAGCTATGCACGATTTAAACATGAGAGTTGTACTGCATGCATATGTCCGTGTTTAAAACATGCCAGCAAGTTGGATGTAGTACTGCTTGTCATTTTAACAGGGTGCCCAGACTGTGTATATTGTAGTATTAGTACTGTTTGTAGGAGTATGCAGTTAGCTTCATTATGTAACCTTATCTCCCATGTGTCTATACATGATTTTTTGTTATCATATTTTGTAAAACTTCACAACCACACAAACCATACCCGTGTTATGTAGTCCCATACCGAAATGCAATTACTGCATCCACACAGACCATTCATCTCATTGTCGTCATCAATATATGTTTCTTTTTAAAAAAATATTTTGAGGATTGGCATACAAACATAATATATACATGTACATTAAAAATAGTTTACAAACAATAATAATTATATATTATAGTTGCAGTATATATACAGGCAAACTGTTAATAAACTAGTACACTGTAGATCTATTATATAAATTCGAATGTTGGGAATGTCGGTGGTCTCTCTGACTTATTTAATTATCAGTTTTGTGATGTCGTAACAATTTTTTTTTGTCTCTGTCTTACATGTTTGTGAGTAACGAAAAAGAAAAGAGAAGAAAAAAAAACCCACAACAACATTACTGAGCAGAATGTGTCGAATATGCCACGTGTTTGAGCAAGCCCTTGTCCATTACTTTTAAACTGAATTGAATTGAATATTTAACGACACCCAAGAAAATAAAACCACACGAAAGTCAAGAAACTTACAAAAGTATTAATAATACACGATGTCAAAAAGAAGAAGAACAACTCACCCCATCCCCCCAAAATCCCCCAACCCCTCATAACAAAACAGACACACAAAAAACCCTACAAACAACAACAAACAATGAATGAATGAATGTAGTGATTTAATGAATTTAATGGATGAATGAATAAATGTAATGAATGAATAAATGAATGAATGAATGAATGAATGAATGAATGTAATGTATGAATGAACGAATAAATGAATGAATGCATGTTTAACGACACCCCTGCACGACAACAACAAACAAAACAAAACAACACGTTACGTTAAAACAATGGAAACAGTGTATGAAGGCTGTGGTAAGCATAAAACCAATGTGCCACTGATCAATCAATAAAAAAAAACACACCCACCACCCCCCAAAAAACAGAAAAACAACAACAAACAAACAAACAACACAACACAAAACAAACCCAAACAAAAACAAACAAAAAACCAAACCAAAAAACCAAACAAAACCCAAACAAAAACAAAAACAACAATATAATTACACAGTTTACATCCAAAAAGATAAAACAAATGATATGGCCAGACCATGGCAACAATGTATGGAGCTGTGGTATCTTTTAAATATTCCATTGCCTTGAACCATGTAGACAATACTATTAGAAGGATATACCTTCAGGTGATATGTGTTAACTAACGTTATTAAAGGCGCAGACCCTTGTTTTAACCAGTAAAACGTGGACACTAAGTTTAGTTAATTTACAAACCTGAAACTCATTTAGAGAAAGTTACAATAATAGTGAAAAAAGAGTCTGTGACGCTGAAACCGGGAAATATCCTTTAAAATACACTTGAATTCAAATCAATAACCGCTGCTTCTCAGACGCACGTGCGTTTTTAAAAATATAAAAAAAATCTTTTTTTTTTGTAGCAGAAACACCAGGTTGACCAGAAACGCTTCGGTTCTACGAACATTAATAATCTAAAGAATAAAATAAAAGTAATGTTTGATTTCAGTGATCATAGACGGCTCTAATAGTGAAACATATGTCTTAGTGTTTAAAACCTATGGTCTGTCCATTTAACCTGTATGCAAATATGTTTTGTATGGTATTATATTGGTTGTTCATGTTTTTAATATACATGTTCATTTGATACGGCTGATTATAAATGATTGTCGGTTAACACATATTCTGTAACACTGTATAGGTTGTTTACATAATGCTACAACACCACATGCAATAACAGATTACTTGCTATTTAGTTTTATCTACATTCTAATTCTTAGTTACTATTCACTATCAACTGGATATGTGCATGCAAAGTTTGCATTTTAATTTGTGTGGGGCGTGGTAAGTGTTGCCTTCGATTTAATAACAAAAATAAGGTTGGAGGAGCACCAAGACAAAATATGTTGCAAGAGCGTTTGGTTACTAAAAATCGAGAGACAAAACGTTCGCGAATTGTTTCGCCATACACTCATTTCTTTCGCAAATATTTATTATTGTTTTGGCAGTTAGGGATACATATACGACCTGTTATCTATGGTAAGGGTACGGTGTCATATCAGATAGGGCACCACGATATTTTGTTTTCTTGCCGTCGAAAACGTCCAATATTCGAAGCACAACGGTACGTAAAGAGCGTAACTACAATACTTAGATGTTGGTGCCCTAGTCAAATTCGAACCCTGTTCAGCATACCTTGTATCTCTAGACAAGAAGAGTCCAAAAGGCGTTCTGACTTGGTCGTAACAAATGTCCCCATATTATGTGGTTCACCTATAGGAGGACTGCCACTCCAAAGGCTGGTTTTCACATTTGTGATGACACACACTCGGGGCTTATTGTCTGTGAATTACCAGGCGTTCCAGTCATTGCATGTATGACAGACAAACTAGAGTGGCAAACCCGTGGGGTCGAGCATGTTATTTACTGGGTAGTGAAAAGGTATGTCAATGGAATTAGTTTTTTTTAAAAGTGAATAGGGAGCATGATTCAACTATCATACTGTTCATAACGATTACAGGTTGTAATATACTACATTCCAAATCACGGTACAACAGTGTTTTGCCAGTAGATCAAAACTATATATTTCAGATGAGATTCTAGCGTTAAGAATGGGTTAAGCTGTATCCTAATCGGAAGCAAGCGATTATTTTACAAATAATTGATTTCAATCGCCTTATCCTAACCGGACGCGTGCGAGGCGACACATTTATTCATCGCGCCGTACGCGTGCGGTTATGATACTGCGATTGAAATCAATGATTTCTAAAATAATCGTTCGTATCGCTCGCGTCGCTCGCGTCCGGTTAGGATACAGCTTTACTTACAATACTATGTATCAATAACCACGGGCGTAGCCATTCCACCCACCCACCCCAGTCTCACCTGTTTCCACCATCAACTTTTATATAACACGTGTAAAACAGTATGAATGCATCCTCTCCCTTCGCCCAATGAGGGTGGCCCCAATATAAACGCATGGCTACGCCAATGCTAAATGATTAAAATATGACAGTACGTTTCTTAAAGGGACAGACTCTAGTTTTTAAACACTAAGGCATATTTTTCACTCAGAGCATAGTTTCAATACGTAAACTTGGACACAAAGTTTGGTTAATGTACAAACCGGCAACAAATTTGGATACAACAGAGTGAAACAAGAGTCTGTGATGTTGAAATACCCTTAAAAATAGACAAAAAAGCGACTACATAATCGTTACTTCTCAGACGCATGTGCGTTTTTAAAAAAGATGAAAAAAATACATTTTGTGGTACTAAAATACCAGGATGACTAGAAACAGTTCGGTTGTACGGAAATGGATACTCTAAACAATAAAATGCCACTAAAGTTTGATTTTAGGGATAATAAACGGTTCTAATAGTGAAAAATATGCGCTAGTGTTTAAAAACTAGGGTATGTCCCTTTAATATTTTAAATAAATATGACAGTACGTTTCGTAACATGAGAAGGTAGGCCCATCCATCCCGCGCTGTATGGCATTTCACAACTGCGATGGTTTCAACGCTTCTAATTGTTGACATATTGCGACTAATGTTGTGTCTTGGCAACCAGACAGTTTCGTTCGGATTATAATAAAAATAGAACAGATTGCTTTACTGACCTCTTAAATATATTGCAGTCGATATGATGTACAATCTCTGCAGTCTATGTCACAGAAGATGACGTACATCGCCCCAGTGGGGGGGGGGGGGGGGGGGGGCATAGTAAAGTGCACGGAATACCCAACATTAATGACATTAACAAATTGCTGACCTTTACATATATGAAAACTATTCTGCTATAGACCTTTTTGGAAGTAGAGAAGAAAATATTTCAAAGATCGGTGTAATTGTTCCCACCCACCAGATTCCGGGGGTCGGGGTTGGGGTGGAGTACGATGGGGCGGACTAATCAAACTTACAAGTAATTAGAGAATAAGGTTTTTACAAATTGACTCTGTCCTCTATTTTTGGGCCCCGCCCTTCATGTGCCTGGGATGGTCAACATGACACAAATCACAGATTTGTTTCTCTGTGTACCATGGCCCCTGCGCGTGCTGTAACCTCGCCGTGGTGCAGGGGTGTAACATTCTCTTTGAGAATGGCCAATACAGCACAAATTGAAGTTTAGAGTAAAATTCAGTGTCCGTAAAATTCTGTGATATTTGTATTTGTATTTTTGCAGTTCTTTACACTGTTTTTGTTTAAACCTTGAATTTTTATATTGATGTTGATCATCACTTTATTTATTTGCATTACCATAGTTTGACACCCAATAGCCGATGTATTTTTCGTGCTGGGGTGTCGTTAAACATTCATTCATTCATTCATTCTGTGTACCATGGAAGCTTCTCGCATATTTTGATTGGAATGGGTCAAGTAGTTTTAAAGAAGTCTAAGAAACAACAGTTTAAATGTATTTCTATAACTATATGCATAACCATGATAAATTTCACTCTCGCCTCGGGAGACAAACATTAATCACATTCGTCAATTAGATAAACTGTACATTGACCTTTCTAGTCAGCATTTCTGGCCCTTGGGAGTGAGAATGACCATATTCACAAATTTGTTCCTCCGTGTGCAAAGGAAGCTTCGAACAAAATTTGGTTGGAAACAATGGTCAAGTAGTTCATAAAGATGTTTTGTTTAATTGGCTTAATGTTTCTCTATTGGGCCCTGCCAATCAAGGCCCTGGATGGTTAGAATGATCAAATTCAGACATATGTCTTTCCATGCGCCAAAGAAGCTTCGCACAAAATGTGGTTGACGTTGGTCAAGTAGTTTTGAAGAAGATCGTGACGAAATAATAGTTTAAATGTATTTCTATATGTACATTTTGAAATGGATAAATCATATATCGTCCTTTACGTACAGGAATATTATTCATTTGTAGCTTTTATGGAAGTGAAGAAGAATACTTTTTTAATTAGCATAATCCCCCCACCCATTTTCACCACTAAAAAGGAAAACAAGGCAGACGCACTTTACCTAAACATAGAAGAAATTCTGCAAGTTTCTACCTTTATGCTAGATGCAATAATTGGAACGAGGAAATGGTATGTATAGTTAAATACACCTGAGCACATTATAACCCACCACTGTTAGCGATCTAGCTCTGTATTAAATTTTGATTTTGGCGTAGAACGTGAGAGAAGAAACTCGCTAGAGAAACTTGGTCTAGTAAATCTTGGTCTAGAGGAATTTTGTCTAGTAAAATTTTGTCTTGTAAATTTTAGTCTAGTGATATTTGGTCTTGTAAAACGTGGTCTTGTGAAATTTGGCCTAGTAAAATGAGCTATAGTAAAATTTGGTCTTGTAAAACGTGGTCTTGTAGAATTTGATCTAGTAAAATGAGTTGTAGTAGAATTTGGTCTTGTAAAATGTGGTCTTGTGGAATTTAATCTAGTAAAATGAGTTGTAGTAGTATTTGGTCTTGTAAAACGTGGTCTTGTGGAATTTGGTCTAGTAAAATGAGTTGTAGTAGAATTTGGTCTTGTAAAACGTGGTCTTGTGAAATTTGGTCTAGTAAAATGAATTGTAGTAGAATTTGGTCTTGTAAAACGTGGTCTTGTGAAATTTGGTCTGGTAAATTGAGTTCTAGTAAAGTTTGGTCTAGCAAAACCTAGCCTAGTGAAATGAGAAATCCACTGTCGTCTGACAATAGTGGTTTAGGGTACAATCACACAGCAAATTATGACATATTTTGAACATTCGCATAAAAATAAAAATGATTTAACGAAAGCCTATGTCGACCTTATGGTAAAAAGTTTGTTTGTTTCGTTTAACGACACCACTAGAGCACATTGATTTATTATTCATCGGCTTTTGGATGTGAAACATTTGGAAACTTTGATATATAGTCTTAAATAAGTAACCCGCTACATTTTTTGTTCCCATTAGTATCAAGGGATCTTTTATATGCCACATCCCACGGGTAGGATAGCACTTACCACGGCCTTTGATATACCAGTCGTGATGCACTGGCTGGAACGAGAAATAACCCAATACTAGAGCGCTTTACCACTGGGCTACGTCCCGCCTCTAGCCGTCCTTTTGGTGTCAGATAGCTTTCTAGTGAATGCGAACATCTGTCTAATGAAGCGGTGTCATGGGTGCAATAACGAGGTTCTTGATTCACGCTTGTTGCATGTTATTACTCCATTGGTTAGTTTATCTTCGCTTGAAGCCAATCAGCTAAAGGTTCTCAATAGTGAACAGGCGATTTCTGCCCAATTGGAAAAAGATGCAAACATGTAACCATCCATCTACCGTAACATCCGTCCATCCATTCATTGATCCATCCATTGATCCATCCATCCATCCATCCATCTATCCACCCACCCATCCATCCATGGATCCATCCATCCATCCATCCATCCATGGATCCATGGATCCATCCATCTATCCACCCATCCATCCATCCATCCACCAATTCAGTCATCTATTCATCCATCCATCTAGTCATTCATTTATCCATCCATCCATCCATCAATTCATCCATCTATCCATCCACCAAGTCATCCATTCATTCATCCATCCATCCATCCATCCATCCACCAGTTCATCCATCCATCCATCCACCAACCCAACCATCCATCCATCCATCCACCCATCCATACATCCATCCATCCATCCATCCATCCATCCATCCATCCATGTATGTATCCACCCATTCGTCTGTTTATCCATCCATCCATCCATCCATCCATGTATGTATCCACCCATCCATCCATCCATCCATCCATCCATCCATGTATGTATCCACCCATTCGTCTGTTTATCCATCCATACATCCATGTATGTATCCATCCATACACACATATCATATAATATACACCGGGACGATTGTGACGATGTATGTGTGGCGCTGAACATGCCACCAATGCTTAGTGACACAACGAACCCGCCATATGTTTCTTCTCTATACATAAGGAACAACAACAACAATAATAATAATAATAATAATAATAATAATAATAATAATAATAATAATAATAAAGCATTTGTAATTATAGAGAACCTAATTTATGAACAACCTTCCCAGAACTAAACACAAACCTGGAGTTCTGTAAATAAATAACAAGAGAGATATATTTAACTTTAATCACGATCCTACATTATAAACAATAGGCATGCGAACACACGCACGCTCGCACACACATCCAAACACACACACACACAGACACACACACACAGAGAGAGAGAGAGAGAGAGAGAGAGAGAGAGAGAGAGAGAGAGAGAGAGAGAGAGAGAGAGAGAGAGAGAGAGAGAGAGAGAGAGAGAGAGACAGACAGACAGACAGACAGACAGACAGACTCTGACAGACAAACAGAGAGACAGACATATAGAGTTTCTCTATTCCATGCCACTAGCGTAGCCGTGGGCGGAGAGGGGGTTGCATGGGTGCCTTGCTCCCAACCAGACCTCTTTTTATCCCACCACCTTTTATAATCACCTACCACTAATACAACTCAGAGACAGTGTTGATGGCCACCAGCCCCAGCCCTCCCCTAATGTCCAATGTGGGTGGCCACTGGTCTTCCAATATACATATAAAATCCTGGCTACGACAGTGTTCCCTCCATCCCACTACCTAACTTCAAATGGTCATTACCTAATCAAGTTCAACGGTAACTGAAACATATTTGACTCTGCATGCAAATGTAAAAATGGTTATAAAAGCGTATACCTATGTCCTCCGTAGGAATACAACTGCTGCGTGGTATACATAATTAGATAACAAGCCATATGTATTTCACTATACACTAATACGCGTTAGTAGCAGAACAAAACCACACCAACACACACAGAGCGTTAACAGCCCAAGTTTCTATCAGTCAGTTAAATTAAATAATACATGGACAATGAAATGTCAGTATATCCCATTATGGCTGTCAAAGGCTAATATAGGCGCGTGTGTGCGGTCGGGCTAAAACAAATCAAATACATTAGAGACAATGAGTACGTCTAGACGGGATGCGTGCGATGCGTGCGTCTGAAAAACGTATGCGGCCAGCCGGAACACAGTTGATGTATGTGCCCCCAAAACGCAAGCTGCAGACGTATCAGACTCCCTCTGCCTATCGACCGGCCTCGGTGGCGTCGTGGCAGGCCATCAGTCTACAGGCTGGTAGGTACTGGGTTCGGATCCCAGTCGAGGCATGGGATTTTTAATCCAGATACCGACTCCAAACCCTGAGTGAGTGCTCCGCAAGGCTCAATGGGTAGGTGTAAACCACTTGCACCGACCAGTGATCCATAACTGGTTCAACAAAGGCCATGGTTTGTGCTATCCTGCCTGTGGGAAGCGCAAATAAAAGATCCCTTGCTGCTAATCGGAAGAGTAGCCCATGTAGTGGCGACAGCGGGTTTCCTCTCAAAATCTGTGTGGTCCTTAACCATATGTCTGACGTCATATAACCGTAAATAAAATGTGTTGAGTGCGTCGTTAAATAAAACATTTCTTTCTTTCCCTCTGCCTTTCGGGGCGGGACGTAGCTGAGTGGTAAAGCGCTCGCCTGATGCGCAGTCGATCTAGGATCGATCCCCGTCGGTGGGCCATTTGGCTATTTCTCGTTCCAGCCAGTGCACTACGACTGGTATATCAAAGGTTGTGGTATGTGCTATCCTGTCTGATGGATGATGCTGCTAATCTAAAAAGAGTAGCCCATGAAGTGGCGACAGCGGGTTTCCTCTCAATATCTGTGTGGTCCTTCACCGGGCGAGACGTAGCCCAGTGGTACAGCGCTAGCTCGATGCGCGGTCGGTGTGGGATCGATCCCCGTCGGTGGGCCCATTGGGCTATTTCTCGTTCCAGCCAGTGCACCACGACTGGTATATCAAAGTTTGTGGTATGTGCTATCCTTTCTGAGGGATGATGCATATAAAATATCCTTTATTGCTAATCGAAAAGAGTAGCCCATGAAGTGGCGACATCGGGTTTCTCTCCATATCTTTGTGGTCCTTTACCATATGTCTGACGCCATAGAACCGTAAATAAAATGTGTTGAGTGCGTCGTTAAATAAAAAAAAAATCCTTCCTTCTACCTATCATTCTCATTGTCGCAATATAAAAAAAACTAAACAGTCGGACCGCACGCACTCACCGCATTCAGTCTCTATGAGTCTTTAGCGATGGAGGTTGTGTTAAATTTGGGTGGGTAAGAGGCGAGACGACAGTGAGATTAAACAAAATCAAACTTATCAGAATAAAATATTACAGGCATGCATTTCTTTAAAATAAAGGGGCGGGACGTAGTCCAGTGGTAAAGTGCTCGCTTGATGCTTGGTCGGTTTGGGATCGATCCCCGTTGGTTGGGCCGATGAGGCTATTTCTCGTTCCGGCCGGTGCACCATGACTGGTATATCAAAGGCCGTGGTATGTGCTATCCTGTGTTGTATGGTTCATATAAAAGATCCCTTGCTACTAATGGGAACATGTAGTGGGTTTTCTCTTTAAGACTGTGTCAAAATTACCATACCAAATCATATACTCAGTTCCTTACAATCGTTTGGAGGGTGCATACAAGCCCCCCCCCCCCCCTCTCTCTCTCTCTCTCTCTCTCTCTCTCTCTCTCTCTCTCTCTCTCTCTCTCTCTCTCTCTCTCTCTCTCCCCCCAAGATGCAAACGAATCACCCCCACCAAGTAGCGAGCGTTCTTTGTATAGCGCTCTTGTCGTTTTTGATACGACCCCTAAACCTCAAGCACCTGCATAGTGAAATCAGCTTGGTTATTCACATTATCACTGTTGCCTAGGTGTTAGGTGTTTGACGACATACGCATATTAGCAAAGGCATAGTACGAATGTGTTAGACGCAGGGCTGCAGAAAGTACTTGCCCGGTCGCCAAATGCGAGTACAAATTCTGACGGACGAGTTAAAAAATGCAACTACCAGTCCGACTGTCTACCTGTCTTTCTGATTTAGTTTGCCACGTGATGTTGATCACTTACCAAATGTTCTTAATTACGTTTTGTCAATATATATCTCTCTATATAATTTGAAGTGAAGACACTATATATTATAATATTGTTAATAATATATTGTTCTATAGACTGGCGGACTAGTAAAACTTCTGGAGGGCTAGTAAATTGTAGTTGGTTCTGGTCCGACTGGCTAGTTAAATATTTTCCATCTCTGCACCCCTGCTTGAAAAAGGATACTTTATTTTTTATTTTACATTCATGATTAGTAGCTTGAGACCTCAGCTTTAAATACACGTCTGGAAAAGCATTATATTAAGCTGGACCTATTAAGCTTCTTTTGACGAACATGTCCATTGTCAAAGTGATTACCAATCTTAAAATATTTGTAAAATTACTTTGCTGAAAGAAAATATTCAAATACATCTTCTGGAGATTTTCTCTCCTGGGTCAGATCACTGGACCCGGCATGGACATGCCTGAAACTTTAGTGGTAGCGGGGCATGTGAAAAAAATAATCTAATTCTAAGTCTGGAGATCTTTAAAAATACTTACCGAAGCGGGGTCGTTGGTTTTAGCCTGCGAGTTGGATAACTGGTAACTTGAACCACTTCCAATAGAATCACACGTTGAGAAATCTCTCATGTCACAAAAGCTGATACTGGGCTCCTCATTTCCGGTACTGACTTCCAGGAATATCTTCCCTGGGTCACTGCAAGTGCTGTTGTTGCATGAAAGCCTGTGGGGGATATTCTGAAGACTATTTCTCCGCCTGACCACTTTCTTGCGCGTCCTGCCCGTGAAAGTCGGGTTACTCAGTCGTTTGAAAAACCTAGTAATACTTCCATGGTTCAGCGCCGATCGACTGCCATAGTTCTGTTTATTAGAATCCTGTTTGCCCGACAGAGTCGTGGAAAGCAACGCCTTCTGTATCCGCTCTACCTCCGGGTACAAGGTGAACGCACTCTCCCCGTCGTTATTTTTCAGGTGAATTTCACCTCCGTTCGCTATGAGAATGGACACGCAGTTTAAACTGAAGTACTCCGGTTTCGCGGCAAGACACAGAGGCGAGAATCCATTCTTGTCGCGCACGTTGGGTGCAGCACCGAAACGCAGTAGCAACTTAAGAGCTTTCGCCCTGCCCTCCGTGACTGCAAGAAACAAGGGCGGCAGTGAAAACAGCTCTTCCGTGGTATAATATCCGATCAAATCGAAATTGTCTTTCCTCTTCGACTCGGCGGTATCGAGTAGCTGTTCAGACGGATAATCGAATGCGGCGGCGTCGGTCGGCAGCAGCAGCGGTCCGGCGCTTGGCTCATCGAATACTTGATGTAACGAACAGTACTGGGGATCGGTTTTATCGGCACGTACGTAGACGTAAGGTCCGTCACGCTTCTCGTCGAAGACCAGACTCGAAGTCGCTGGAGTCGCCGTTTTTGCTGCTGCTGCTGCTGTCGTCGTCGTAGTAGTAGTCGTAGGCTCGCCATTCTGTAGCGACGCGAGGTTCGGGGTGTACTCTGCTTGACTGATCCTTCGGCGGTAGACTCCCGGGTGGAGTTTCGACCACGGTTGGGACGGGTCCACCCCGTACATGAGCAACAGCTTGACGGAGTCCAGAGAGTTGTGCAGCACCGCCGTGTGCAGGGCGTTGTGGAATGCCACGAGGATGGCGACGTCCCCCAGCTCCGAGCCGGCGTCGCCGCCGTCGCAGACGCTGGATCTGCTGCCCCACTCGTCGAGCAGAGTCTGACTCTTGATGAGCAGGATTTCGACGTCCTGACTGAGGCGGCGACTGCACGACTCGCAGCTGCCCTTGTCGAGAACGCTGCCGTACAGGTTGAGGGCGAACTGGTTGTAGTGCAGGCGGAGGATCTTCTTCAGTCTCACGGTGTCGTTGTCTACCAGCGCGTTGTGCAGCTGCTCCACCTCGGCCGACATGTCGTTGATGGAGGACACGGTGCTATAGCTGCGGTGTCCCCAGGACCTGCTCTCACCTCGCATCCTCCCGTCTCCGCTCGTTCCGTAGAGCGTCGTAGGGATGGACAGGCTGTCCGGGCTGGTGAAGGGAGGGTGAGTGTGACCCATGGTCTGGATGTGGAGTAGATCGTACCTGAAACTAGGGTTGTCCGAGGAAGCTTTTCGATCCATATCTGTCGTCTGTCGAGTCAGAGTCTTAATCTAAAACAAAAATGAAAGTTTCGTTCATCAACTCTTGGACGGTGTAAATATAGCAAAAAGCTATTAAACACCATGGCAACGTTCGAATTTAGGTCAAGAATGACATTTAATCACATTTATAACAGCAAATATATCCATACTCACACGTTTGCGGGCGAGTGCATGTAGGTGTGGGTGTGGGTGGGGGGTGTGTTTAACGTTGCAGTTGCGACACTTGATCGAGGGCGTGAAAGAAGAAAGCTGTTATTGCCACATAAGCTACTCTTTTCGATTACCAACGAAGGAGCTTTTATATAGTCTTTCCTACAGAGATAATAGCACACACTATGACCTTTTATATATAATTCGGGCGTATTGGTTGTGAAGTACAGAAACCAAATGGAGTCCATCGATGTGAATCGATCCTACGAAACATTACACCTCAGGCAAAGGTATCTGTCATTAAGCTATACCCCTTAACTCCCCCATCACACTTTCTATACAGCCCACCGGCCTCGGTGGCGTCGTGGTTAGGCCATCGGTCTACAGGCTGGTAGGTACTGGGTTCGGATCCCAGTCGAGGCATGGGATTTTTAATCCAGATACCGACTCCAAACCCTGAGTGAGTGCTCCGCAAGGCTCAATGGGTAGGTGTAAACTGACTGGTTCAACAAAGGCCATAGTTTGTGCTATCCTGCCTGTGGGAAGCGCAAATAAAAGATCTCTTACTGCCTGTCGTAAAAGAGTAGCCTATGTGGCGACAGCGGGTTTCCTCTTAAAAACAGTGTCAGAATGACCATATGTTTGACGTCCAATAGCCGATGATAAAATAAAAAATCAATGTGCTCTAGTGGCGTCGTTAAATAAAACAAACTTTACTTTTTCTTTACAGACTCTCTTCAAGGATTGAAAAACATCTAGAACATGATGTTATAGGCGATTAGAGAGGTGGGCTATTATTACTTTTTCTGGGGTGGGGTGTGTGGATGGGTTGCGTCAAAATAATGTAAATATTAACAATCTAAATCTGATTCTACTAATACGTTTTATGGTACGTATATAGATTGTGTTGTTATGATTTTGTTTGACTGTTTTAATTCTGTATACATCTTGTTTCAACGTGATTCACTTTTAATCACAGAACAATTGGAGATTATGAAGCACCACGCGTTTCTGATCATCAAACAAACACACGACTTAGGTTGTGAAACGCTCGTCTATATAGAGAGGGCTATGGGAGAGAAAACGGGTGTCACACATAGGAAGGAAGGAAATGTTTTATTTAACGACGCACTCAACACATTTTATTTACGGTTATATGGCGTCGGACATATGGTTAAGGACCAAACAGATATTGAGAGAGGAAACCCGCTGTCGTCACTTCATGGGCTACTCTTTTCGATTAACAGCAAGGGATATTTTATATACACCATCCCATAGACAGGATAACACATACCACGGCCTTTGATGTACCAGTTGTGGTGCACTGGCTGGAGCGAGAAATAGGTGTCACACATAGGTTGCTTTCTACTAGTCTTAAAGGGACATTCCTGAGTTAGCTGCATTGTAAGATGTTTCCGACTTATAAAATATTTCTACGATTAAACTTACATGTGTTACAATGTGTTTCTGGTCGTCTTGATATGTGTAAGAAGTCCAAACTGGATTTTGTCTTCAAATAATTTCGTACGTACGAAACAAATATATATTTAGAAAATAAAATGAAATTTAACGTACATGTAGTACAAATATTAGAATGATCAGAAACACGTTTAATCTACAGTCACTAATATTTTACGTAGAAAAAATATATTTGATATGCAATAACAAACGTTAATATGTCTCTGTTAGTCGATAACATCTTTAAAATTGCAGCAAACTCAGGAATGTCCCTTTAAGGGAATGTTTATATTACGTTTTTGTTTTCCCACGTATAATGCAGCATATACCACCATTCGATCTCTCTTATGAAGCAAAAAAAAGTGTTTGTTTTGTTTAACGACACCACTAGAGCACATTGTTTTAATAATCGATCATCGGCTATTGGATGTCTAACATTTGGTAATTTTGACATATAATCTTAGAGAGGAAACCCACTTCATTTTCCCATTAGTATCAAATGATCTTTTATATGTAATATCCCACAGACAGGATAGCACATACCACGGGCTTTGATATACCAGTCGTGGTGCACTGGCTGGAGCGAGAAATATGGGCCCACCGACGGGGATCACTCCCAGACAGACAGCGCATCAGCCGGGCGCTTTACCACTGAGCCGCTCTTATGAAGCAATGCTTGGAACATGAATATATGAAATCCTTGATAGGATTCGATCCTAAGAACACCAGTGCCTCGTGCGAGCAGAGTGCTACGGAGGAACACCACTCCCTCGACATTTGATAATTCTGACTCGTAGCCAATAGAGGAAACCCGCTACATTGTGTTAATGCAGCAAGGAATCTTTTATATGCACTTTCCCACAGCCAGGACAGCTCATACCACGGCCTTTGACAAGTTGTGGTGAACTGGTTGGACCAGTCTTTATCTGCATTGGGCTATTTCTCGTCACAGCCAATGCACCACGACTGGTATATCAAAGGCTGTGACAAGTGCTATACTGTTTGTGGGATGGTGCATATAAAAGATCCCTTGCTATTAATAGAAAAACCCCACAATGTAACGGGTTTCCTTTCTATGACTGTGTCAAAATGAACATATGTTTCACATCTAGTAGCCGATGATTAATAAACCAATGTGCTCTAGTGATGTCGTTAAGCAAAACCAACTTTATCTTTATCTGCAAATGAAACTGAAGACGGTTTAAATCGCTGGTGTAGAAATGTAGATCCCTTAAGCAGCTGTTAAGTTAAGCTATATCCTAAAAGGACTCGCGATCGACGCGATCGACGCGAGCGATTATTTTAGAAATCATTGATCTCAATCGCCATGTCCTAACTGCACGCGTATGGTGCGAAAAATAAATATGTCGCGTCGTACGCGTGCGGTGAAGATGCGGCAAGTGAAATCAATTATTTCTAAAATAATCGCTCGCATCGTTCGCGTCGCGCGCATCCGGTTAGGATACAGCTTTAGTGGGGTCTCTATAACTAGAACGTCAACCACTGAAGGCTAGCTGAAAACAGTTTATTGTGGCAGAGGCGGTGCCATGTTTTCTGCTACATTGCTTGAGCCAAGTGGAGCGTAAACGACGTTAGATTAGTTGTATCATTAATTTTCAAAAGATCATTTTTTTTGAGTTATTTTTTTTTTACTATAAAGTACATTATTTTGTAAGTGTTTTATTCGCAGTTGTCGTCAAATTGCTACAACGATGCTCTGTCAAACAACAATTTAGTAAGAGTTAAAAAGAAAATATTTTAAATATGATTTTGTTTTTTAAATGTATTAACAGAACTGTTATAAACGTTAATATAAGATAAAAACTGACAGAGACAATTATTTTAATAGAAAATTGTTTCAGTATATAAGTTAAACGCAGCACTTAGTGAAGCCACCTGAATCCAGGAAATTAAGTGTTCTCTGCATTGGACAAGGATTCACGGTCTTATTAAATATGTTTACGTTTTGACCTAAAAAAAAAAATCTTGCAAAAAAACAAACAAAAATGCAAAAAAAAAAAAAAATCATTAGGTAGAGTAAGGCGCTAGAAAATTAAAATAAATTTTCCCATTTTAGTCATCATTTATACATTACATTATTCAAATAAACAAGCACATGTTTAACATATAAACTAAACTGACGATCAAAAGAAAGTATACCAATTATTTTTTTAAAGTATTAAAAACAACACAAAACACAAGTGAAATGTGCGATTTCATAAAGGACCACTCATAACGAAGGTGAATAAATTTTACCACAAAGAACATGTTTCAATAGCGTGTATGTCCACCATGTGCAAGTATGCAAGCATGGACCTGACGTCGGACAGATTTCCGTCAAGGACAATAAGGTCTGTCCGCTGTTGGCCACAGATACTGCCCCAAACCATCACAGATCCACCACCAAACGGTTCAGTCTCCTGAACACAGCACGGAGCTGTTCTCTCTCCTGCACGTCGGTATATCCGAGTCCTGCTATCATCACTGAATAACATCAGAAAAGAGTACACGTTGCCAGTTCCGATATTGCCAACGTTGAAACTGACGTGCCCAACGTAAACGTCGAAGTCGATGTTGCCTCGTCAATGTCATCTCTCTGAATGGTCGATAGACCCTGATACCATGCTGTCGTAGTCGACGATGTACAGTGTGACGACTGATGACATGTCCAAGGCCAGTCGCTGCAGACGACGTCATAGTGAGGAATCTGTTACGTAAGTGTAAGATGCGGAGATGGCGGTCCTCGTTGGCTGTTGTGACGCGGGGTCTTCCACTTCATGGTCTGTCTGCAGTCCTGCCAGTCACCCTGTAACGCTGTATCAACCTGGTGATCATCAATTTTGTGCAATTCAGGATTCTTGCCACATGGGCATAACTCGCACCCAACTGCACCATACCAATAGCTCTCTCTCTTTCTTCAGCAGTTAGCCTTGCCATGTTCTCCGGTGTTTTACTGTTGACTGAGGCATGTTCTAAGCAATGGCACCCTCTTTTACACCCGTATGTGCACGAGTATCATGTTTCTCGTGCAGTATAAATTTGATGAATAAACTCATTTTGCACGTGCAGCATTGCCCAAACGCAGCAATGTGCGACTATTCGTCATTGATTGCATTATAACGAACAATACTAGAACCTATCTAACCTTCCATGAACGTGTATTGTGTTTATTTAGAATACAAATAATTGGTATACTTTCTTTAGATCGTCAATTTATTTTACATATAAGTTACTGTGGAATTTACAAACATGGATGGTGGTGAGATGAATGGTGAAGCCGCAGTATTTTCATTTCGGTATGGGACTACTTGACAGGGCCGTGCTCCACGCTTGATGTCAGTTGAGCTATCTCGCCATCATCCGAGCCCGGGGTACACGGAACCTACAGTGCATGCCAGGTAATCCTCCCCCATGTGGGGTCATACACTCGGGACTCGGGACATAATCGCACCTGTGAAGTGGGTGAAACCCGTACACGTGGCCTTACACGTACCCAGTGATCTTAGCGGTGAGTTGGAGCCGGTACCTGCAAGAAACATTCCCCATTGTCTCAGGTGGGATACGAACCCTGTACCTACCAGCCTCAAAGCCGATGACATAACCACTACACCACTTTGATACAGACTGAATCCAACATTTTTCCATTTTGTCTATCAGTGACACTGTAAAAATCATCGATTACGTGTACCAGTACTAGAATTAATAAGAAATGGCTGTACCTATTTCTAAATTATTTTATTTTCAGCATTTGGAAGTGTAAGTGATTTGATAAGTCACTTAATATTTTCTGTTAGTGACATATTTAATATCATCAAATTATATTTTATAGATTTAAGCTCTCATGGAAACTGAATTCTGTCATATTCCACAATACACGAGCTTAAAATATTTAAAGGATGTACCACTACTTAATAGTCTGGTGTGAAGAAGTAAACCCCTTGTTGAAATCGTCACTCTATTGATAATCTTGGGGGACCATCCATAAACTATATATCCTCAGAAGGGAGTGAGAAAGAAAGAAAGAAGTGTTTTATTTAACGACGCACTCAACACATTTTATTTACGGTTATATGGCGTCAGACATATGGTTAAGGACCACATAGATTTTGAGAGGAAACCCGCTGTCGCCACTACATGGGCTACTCTTCCGATTGGCAGCAAGGGATCTTTTATTTGCGCTTCCCACAGGCAGGATAGCACAAACCATGGCCGGTCAGAAGGGAGTGAGATATTTGCTGTAAAATGTCATATATAAGTATCTACAATGATAGAAAGTAAGACCTGTTATTCTAAACCTAAGTTTCAATATTGCTTGCTTTGTACATTTTAAATCCCATATGGAACTAGGTTTTTGTTATTGTGATATATTTATCTTACAGTTAAACGTGTAAATGAGCTATAATTGCATTACCTAATTATTTGACTTAGTTTCAATCATTCTTGAGTAATGCGATAGGCTATCTTGAACTTCAAAACAGTTATCCTGGAGTAATCAATAGTCGCGCAACTAAGAACAAACAGTAAAGTAAACACGTGTAACCGAATATAAATAAAACAAATATTATTTACATAAATAGTTGGTCCTTTGCTGTATAAAACACACTATTTGTTATTAATATTTACTGCCGAATTCATTTTCCAAAGCAAATTTTAAAATAGAATCCACTTTTGGCGTGCTACGTTAAACGTAACGAATAGTCGCGCACTCCATTCTATTTACATGTTCCGTAATAAAAGGCTCACAGTAGCGTCATACCCTTCAAGATCCTTTAAAGTTTTCAGGATTAATTAATTAATTAACATCAATTAACTTAAAATCAATAATATTACTTTTATAATCTAAATATCTCAAGTTCCTGCTAGCCGTTGAGACTGGTACTGTAACTAAATAAACAAAGTACACTGAACTATTTTCTTCTACTTTCATTGGACAGTTAAAGATATACATGTGTAATATCAAGTATATTGTAATGCCTATTCTGGTACGAGTTTGCCGTACATTAAAATATTGTTTCTTCTACTTTCATTGGACAATTTAAAAATAATAATATCAACAACTAGTAATTTTAAAATAATAATATCAACTATATTGCAATGCGTATTGCAGTACGGGTTTGCTGTATACAAATATATCCGTACCATTGCACCCTTACTAACAACCACATCTTCAATTTTCACGGAGATTCAGACTGCGCAATAAGAATCGGCGAGCTTCGTAATGGGTTCAGTCATGTCTTATGGTTATTAAGTTACACAATGAATTTACAGCGGGCTGATACGAGAAGGCATAGACACGTTATAAAAATCATGAATGAGACTTCCAGTGACCGAGCGATAGACCCAATGCTACATGGCCTTTTGGTATTCATTTCAGTTAACTTGCCTATATATTATGTTTCATTCGTTTCCTACTAATTAGTTGACTTTTGAGCCTAGCAATACCCTCGGCGGGGCAAATGTTAATGAGTTTCAAGTCCTGCATAGAACAGCAGGAGGTCGGTCTTAAGCCAGGGAATGAATGAATGAATGAATGAATGAATGAATGTTTAACGACACCCCAGCACGAAAAATACATCGGCTATTGGGTGTCAAACTATGGTAAATACAAAAATAATATGATGATCAACATCAACTAAAAAGTCGACAGTTAAATAAAAAACACAGTGTAAAGAACTGTGAAAAAATACAACTATCACAGATAGGTAATATTAAAATTTAGAATAAAAATCAGTATCTCGAAGGAATTGTAATACAAGTTCTGGATGGAATCGAAAGGATTCCATCACAGTTCTTTGTCCAACTATATCTTTTCGAGTTTCTATGAGACGAAGGAAGGAAGGAAATGTTTTATTTAACGACGCACTCAGCACATTGTATTTACGGTTATATGGCGTCACACATATGGTAAAGAACCACACAGATATTAAGAGAGGAAACCCGCTGTCGCCACTTAATGGGCTACTTTTTTGATTAACAGCGAGGGATCTTTTATATGCACCATCCCACATACAGGATAGTACATGCCACGGCCTTTGTTACACCAGATGTGGAGCACTGGCTGGAGCGAGAAATAGCCCAATGGGTCCACCAACGGGGATCGATCCTTGACCAACCTCGCTCACTCCACCAAAATATGGCGTATCGTCAGAGTACACTGACAGTGCTCACACTGAGGTGGAGGATCCTTCTTCAAGATAAATGAATGGGTCAAGTATGTATGACCGATGCGAGTACGACACACGACTATTTCATCCTTCCTGCACTGTCTATAAGAGGACTGCCATTCTCCCAAGACTGGCTTGATAGCATGAAGCTTGTTCGCAACCGCGCCGTCCCAAATCATGTTGTCAAGTCGAAAAGATAAATTGGTTGATACTATGTTTAAAATCAGTATAGTGTACACCAATTCTAGAATGAAACAAACCCAAAGCGTCTTAAGCCAGGGAGACCAATCGCTTGCTAATTTCATGCATTAAAGGGGGCGGCTTGTTTCGAATTGATCCCTGTCAATGGGCCCATTGGGCTATTTCTCGCTCCAGCCAGTATACCACGACTGGTACATCCTGTCTATGGAATGGTGCATATAAAAGATCCCTTGCTGCTAATCGAAAAGAGTAGCCCATGAAGTGGCGACAGCGGAATTCCTCTCTCAATATCTGTGTGGTCCTCAACCATATGTCTGACGCCATATAACCGTAAATACAATGTGTTCAGTGCGTCGTTAAATAAAACATTTCTTTCTGTTCCTTCCTTCATTAAAACTGCGCATTTTTTCCCTTTGGCATTAATCCTACGGACATTAAAAATTCCATAGCACCAGACTCACCCTCCGCCTGTTACAGACCCCGGTCGAGCTGCTGGTGCTCTCTTGCACCTGCTAGTACAGGTGGTCCTCTCCCCCACCCACCCCAGCCATTTCCTGTCCTGGACAGAGGAACCGGCAGAGGCCGGCACCTGTGCCCATGGTAGGCGTACCCTAAACAGCTTGCTCTGAATGTACATGTTAAACACTATGACTCGACCTGATCGTTTGCTTATCTATAGAGTGCAGTCAGCAAGGAAAGAAGCATTTGTATGAGGACATTTTAAAACTACGGCTACTTGATGTCTACATTTCGAAACTTTGTCTGCAGAAAGTTACAGAAGAAACCCGTTGCCTCCACGTAGACCTTCCATTCGAAAATACATAGCATAATGATAACAGAATAGTGAATGTCACCTTTGTGAGTTTTTTTAGTTTATCTACCTCCCTGCCTTCCTCCCTCTCTTCATCTCTCTCACTCTCGTTGTACATCTGGCTCCCCACCCCCCCCCCCCTCTCTCTCTCTCTCTCTCTCTCTCTCTCTTTCTCTCTCTCTCGCCTCCCTCCTTTCTGTCTCTGTCTCTCTTTCTGCCTCCCTTTTCGTTCCTGTGTGCTTCCTCCTAATCTGTCACAACTCTCTCTGTCTCTCTCTCTCTCTCTCTCTCTCTCCTCTTCTCTATCTCTCTCTCTCTCTCTCTCCCTCCCTTCCCCTCTCTCTCTCTCTCTCTCTCTCTCTCTCTCTCTCTCTCTCTCTCTCTCTCTCTCTCTCTCTCTCTCTCTCTCTCTCTCTCTCTCTCTCTCTCTCTCTCTCTCTCTCTCGTGTAACATTATTATAGATTTTGTATCTGTGGAAAACATGAAGTGGTCTGTTCCTTTCTTAATTCAAACAGAAAAAGTTTCGTTAATGCCTTTGTGTTAATTTATTACCATTTGTCTTCACATCGCTTCTATCTGATTTGAACTAGGTGAAATGAGTGCACGCTTGTCAAGTTGATACATTATCCTTGCTTCTTGTTTCTGTGATTACCAGCATTGTTAAATATATTGCATGCAAATAGCCACTCTCTCTCCCCCCCCCCCCCCCCCACCCCCCCCCCCCCTCCCCCCCCCCCCCCCCCCCCGAGATGAGTGGGAGTTGATCCCGTAGAACCTTCCAGATCCACATCCTGTTGGTCATTGCAACTTCATCCACTCAATTAATTACGAAATACTTAATGCGCAGGGAGTTAATTACAAATTTATCAAATGAAACGTTCTGGCGATTAAAGCCTGGCGGGCATTGGCCCCTGTCGTACGAAATTCAGAACTATAGATTTGTACTAACTGGCTTGATTAAAAAGTTAGCCGCGTTTAGGTACAATGGCGTTATAGACTACGTCTTTTGCAGTAATGTGCGACGACTCTCTTTGGAGTCTTTGACCTATCGAGGGCTCAAGAACTCCAAGTGGTGATCGTGGATACGACATACATTTCCCATTAGGACACAAAACACGCCCTTGGCGGGGTCTTTTGCCACGATTAATGGTTTACATTCCATTAACCCCTTTGGTATGACCCAACGCAATAGCTTCTAATGTTTGACGCATCTTGTATAAAAGCACCCATGTTGTCACGTGTATGCACTTTGGTTTATTAACCCCTCGTGGAAAATCTGATGCATATGAATTAGATGTTCGAGTTTTTATGTTAATTATTTACAGCTGGCTTTAATTAAAACATAATAGCACATGCGATGAGGATATTTATATAGGACAATCTCTCGAGATGAAAATGATTTTCATGTTAGTCTTTTCCCCGAGTTAATTATTTAGAAATGGGATTAATGAGGCATATTAGGTGCACATGCGATATCGATATTCCAATTTATAGGAATAGCTTATTTGAAAGAGAGCGTGAACAAAGAGATCAAACATTTTAAGTTATTCAGATTATTTTAAAACTGAAGTGTATTTCAACAATATTTAATTTTCAAATTTTAATAGATTTGGATGGATGGTTTGGATGGATGAGTGGATGGATACATGGATTAATTAGGCCATTCATTTATATATGTAAGTGTTTTGATGAATGGATAGATGGATGCATGGATGGAATGAATGAGTGAATATTTAAAGACACTCCAGCACAAAAATACACATCGGCTATTGGGTGTCGCAAATGGTGGATAGATGGATAGATGCATGTATGCATGGATAGATGCATGGATGAATGGATAAATAGATGGATACATGTATGTATGGATTGATGGGTATTAAAAGTTAAAGTTTGTTTTATTTAACGACACCACTAGAGCAGATTGATTTGTTAATCATCAAAGATTTGGTAATTGTGACATATAGTCTTAGAGAAGAAACCCGCTACATTTTCCCACCAGTAGCAAGGGATATTTTGTATGCTCCATCCCACATACAGGATAGCACATACCACGGCCTATGATATACCAGTCGTGGTGCACTGGCTGGAATGAAAAATAGATCGATCGTATGTATGTATGTTTTGCTATTTTTTGTAAGAAAAATATCCTCATCCTTTCCATATATCCTCCTCGTTCAAACTTCTCCACTCACAGGAAGTTAATTTTCCTGCGCTCCACTGTTATCGATTGTTTGTTGTGAGTGAATTGTTTTTCGGCGTCATCTCAGAGTTATTTCATGCCACGTTCTCCAGGAATCAATAACAGCGGAATCAGATTCTTCAGTCGACTTGGTGAAGGAAAATGTCAGGGAATCGAGATTTCATTCAGCTGAAATATCTCAAACTGTGACCCGAAATTACTAAATTAAATACGATCTTTAACGAAGCTACTTCTCTCCCGAGTGCCTACAGCTCACAATGCGGGGTTAATGTAACTGGATATAAGGCAAGTTAAAGATGGTGTGGAATTTTCGCCATTCATTCGTTTCACAAAGCAATCAGCTATTTTCCGTTGTCTCTACTTTGTCCCCCCCCCCGTTCTCTCCTACACCCCTCTTAGTTTTGTCATTATATCTTTCTCTTCCCTACTTTACCCATCTTGCTTTAGACACTGACTCCCATCAAAACACAGTGGGGGTTTTTCACACAGCTAGCGTGCTTGAACTGTTTGTATGAAAATACGTTAAGTAAACTAGAGTTATAAAATGGAATGTGGTTCGCAAGATGTAGCATTTAAAAACCCGAATTGGTGGAAGGAAGGAAATGCTTTATTTACCGACGCACTTATCATATTTTATTTACGGTTATATGGCGTCAGACATATGGTTAAGGACCACACAGATATTGAAAGAGGAAACCCGCTGTCGCCACTTCATGGGCTACTCTTTTCGATTAGCAGCAAGGAATCTTTTATATGCACCATCCCACAGACAGGGTAGTACATACCACAGCCTTTGATATACTAGTCGTGGTGCACTGGCAGGAACGAAAAATAGCCCAATGGGCCAACCGACGGTAACCATCCCAGACCGACCGCGCATCGAGCGGGCGCTTTACCACTGGGCTACGTCCCGCCTCGCGCGAAATGGTGGATTAAGGAACTAAATAAAAAAGTAACCGGCCTCGGTGGCGTAGTGGTTAGGCCATCGGTCTACAGGCTGGTAGGTACTGGGTTCGGATCCCAGTCGAGGCATGGTTTTTTTAAAATCCTGATACCGACTCCAAACCCTGAGTGAGTGCTCCGCAAGGCTTAATGGGTCGGTGTAAACCACTTGCACCGACCAGTGATCCATAACTGGTTCAACAAAGGCCATGGTTTGTGCTATCCTGCCTGTGGGAAGCGCAAATAAAAGATCCCTTGCTGCCTGTCGTAAAAGAGTAGCATATGTGGCGACAGCGGGTTTTATTCTACAAATCTGTGTGGTCCTCAACCATATGTCTGACGCCATATAACCGTAAATAAAATGTGTTGAGTGCGTCGTTAAATAAAACACTTCTTTCTTTTTTCTTAAAAAAACAGTAGGGGAACCTGAAATATTAATGTTAATATTAACTGTTAGACTGAACATACGTTTTGACCACACACATCACAGTAAAGAACGTTCAGGTCTATTTATCAACACACGTGCGTGGGGTGTCATTCTCGATTTTGACAATTTCCAGTAAGGTCAATTAATCACTGTGGGACATTATTTCTGTCAATCTTTTTCATTCTGTTTATGTTACAGTTGTTATTGTTTTGTTTTTAGTCATTTCTATTGTTTGAATTTGCGATGCGTGAAGTGGCCAACACATTCAATGTTTCGACGTCAGTGATTAGCACACTATGGAACAGATACCAACAAACGCAAACTGTTGACGATCGACCCCGTTCAGGTCGTCCCAGGGCAACGACAGAGAACAGGTTCCATTCATCTGTAACCAGGCTCTAAGAAATCGAGCTCAAACGGCAAATCAAATTGTTGCAATTCTTCATCAGGCTACTGATGTCCGAGTTACGGGTCAGAAATGAATAATCTGAAGAATGAAATATAAGTAACGTTTGATTTCAGTGATCATAAACAGCTCTAATAGTGAAAAATATGCTGTAGTGTTTAAAAACTTGGGCCTGTCTCTTTAAATTACGCGCCAAAAAAAGATGTTCTGCCTTGGGAGTGACTGCGACAGGTCGCCGTTCTAAATATGCCTCAGATATCCGCTTGAATAGCGATAAATGTGAACATATTGATTTTATTCAGTCCACGTTGTAATTTGGTATGAAATATTTATCCTTTTTCTGTCATTTTTTTCCCCAGCAGGAATATCACAGAATTGTATTTTTTTTTACGATGAACAACCATCATAGTTGCGGTTAATAATTGATGGTTTGTGATGATCAGGATGATGATGGCGAAGATGCTAATGGTAATGATAACGTCGATTATCATATGATGGCGGTGGTGATGATGATGATGAGTATATTCATCATCATCATCATCATCGTCGTCATCATCATCATCATCGTCGTCATCATCATCGTCATCATCATCATCGTCATCGTCAGTGTCGTCATCATTGACATCATTATTTTCTCAAACGTACGTGATATATGTATACATTTACAACACTAAGTTTAGTTAATCTACAAACCTGGGCCCCGTTCCACGAAGCGATCTTAGCCCTAAGATCAACTTAAGTGCATAGGGTAGCTATGCGCCTAAGGTAATCTTAGGGCTAAGATCGTTTCGTGGAACGGGGCCTTGTACCACATTTGGATCAAGTTACAACTGAGTGATACATGAGTCTGTGACTTTGAAATGGTGAAACCGGCCTCGGTGGCGTCGTGGTTAGGCCATCGGTATACAGGCTGGTAGGTACTGGGTTCGGATCCCAGTCGAGGCATGGAATTTTTAATCCAGATACCGACTCCAAACCCTGAGTGAGTGCTCCGCAAGGCTCAATGGTTAGGTGTAAACCACTTGCACCGACCAGTGATCCATAACTGGTTCAACAAAGGCCATGGTTTGTGCTATCCTGCCTGTGGGAAGCGCAAATAAAAGATCCCTTGCTGCCTGTCGTAAAAAGGGTAGCCTATGTGGCGACAGCGAGTTTCCTCTAAAAACAGTGTCAGAATGACCATATGTTTGACGTCCAATAGCCGATGATAAGATAAAAAATCAATGTGCTCTAGCGGCGTCGTTAAATAAAACAAACTTTACTTTTGAAATGGTGAAATTCCCTCTAAAAATAAACTAAAACTGGACTCCATAGCTGTTACTTCTCAGACGCACGAGCGTTTTTAAAAATATGAAAAA
>NC_054708.1:44689554-44694554 GCF_016097555.1 Gigantopelta aegis | reverse complement strand
AGAGACAATTTATTAATGGCTGAAATAGCTTGTATAAGGAATAGTTATTACTCAATGGGCCACACACACACACACACACACACACATACACACACACAATTTAAACTGTGTATTCACGTCTTTCTGTAGCCTAGTGGTAAAACGCACGCCTGATGCGCGGTCGGTCTAGGATCGATTGCCCGTCGGTGAGCTCATTGAGCTATTTCTCGACTGGTATATCAAAGGCTGTGGTATGTGTTATCCTGTCTGGGATGGTGCATATAAAAGATCCCTTGCTACTAATGGAAAAAATATAGAGGGTTTCTTCTCGATGACTGTCAAAATGACCATGTGTTTAACATCCAATAGCCGATGATTAATAAATCAATGTGCTCTAGTGGCGTCGTTAAACAAACAAACAAAAAAACTTTCGCGTCTTTCTTGGACGCTGCGACCGACACATTAACACGAATAGACAGCGCTCAATTGCTATTGATTTTGGCGTTCTTTAGTTAGTCATTTGAGCTCAAGTTTGGTCACTGATAGTTGGGCAGCTCGCTGTATATATCGGGAGTTTATTCAGGCAATTCGGACAGTGATTGTGTTACTTTGTCCGGTAGCCGTATCTGAGGACCATGATAAACTGCCTATTACGCCAGAACTGGCCAGAACATCCTTATTTAGACAGCGATTAGATTACTAAGTCCTAATGGGACATACTTATTTTCCTACGGTGTTGCAATTCCATTCTTGAAGACAATAACCCTTGATGGCGTACGCTGATACACGGGCAAGTCAATTAAATAGAACTTCTCTTGCTTTACATAGATCATTTTTCAGTCATTTAGTATGTACAGCGGTCATTGTTCATTTGCTACGACACTGTTAAATGGATTTGCTGTTTTTACATTAAGAAAAACCATTGAATATATATTTTGATAACTTATTGTACAGTAAGTAAATGTTAAACTGCGGTTTGCATTTGCACAATTGTACTGAAAGTTAGGGATATCAAAAGACAAACCAATAACTTCATTAGTTGGCAATTATTATTATGGCGATTGAGACAGGTTCGATTCTGACGCAAGATGATGACTTTTATTATGAATTAACAGCAAAATGTCTGTGTACTCTCCCATAGACATTGGTGGCACATACCACGACCTTTAATACACTCGTGTATGCCATCAATGACTTACTTAACTATTGGCAGGATAATTTTGGAAACCATAATTGTTCTGTGATTTCGACTTCTGTAATGCTTGTCCACACTTAGCCTTAACTTGATGAATAGTCAGCTTAACTGCCTACCGCGCATGCGCCAGTAATGACAAGCTATTTCCTGTGACATTTCGGATGCAGAGATTGTGTGCGTGGATTCGGAGACTAGTCCTGGCGAGAGGACCTCATCAGACGAGATTGATAATCTCGGCACTTTCCGGAGCGCTGAATCAACGTCACTTTGATTTGAAGAACGGGTAAAGCACTTGTTTCGGCTCCAGCTTGCTTTAATTGCCTGTACGATCGACTGGGTCGCAAACTGACTTCATTTCCAGTCAGTAAGACTTGGTTTGATGACGACACAGTCTTTTCAGATGTAGAATGATAAGACTGAATTGTCTTACTTCTTTTTTCCTCCCCTTTTTATGTTTTTACGCTTTCTGCTTCATCTTTTACTTTCCTTTTCTCTTTTCCTCTTTTAATTTGCTTCTCTTTATTAAAATATCAAACCTCTCCCCGATATCTTTCCTCTCTTTTTTTTCTTCTCTTTATAGAAAGCTTGATGTGGCTCATTGGTAAGAACGCTTGGCTGAGGTGCGATAGAATTAGATTGATTGCCGTTTGCGGGGGCGAATGCAAGATTTTTGTGTAGTGGGTTGAGATGCAATATATTTGTTAAAGAGTGCCGTACATGACTTCATTAAAAGGTGCAGGAGGCACCCACAGTTTTTCAAAAAGGAACATCAACAGGAATTGGATGAAATTTAAAATCCCTCCCATGGAGCACCACACCAAAGACAACCAGCGATATTACAGAGGAAGCAAAATGTATTTATTTAATCGACGCACTCAACAACATTTTTTTAGTTTACGGGGTATGACGGCCGTCCGATAAGAATGGTTAAGGACCACACCGAATATTAAGCCCAGAGGGAAACCCGCTGTCCCCCGCCGCTTTCCAGTGGGATACTCTCTATATCGATTTAGCAGCAAAGATGATCTTTATGATGCACGCTCCCAGAGACAAGATATGCGACATACCACGGGTGGCCGGGGGGTTGAGTATACCAGCTCCCGGTGGATGGGGCTGGCGCGAGAAATAGCGCAATGGGCACACTGACGGGGACGATCCAAACGATGTTGTCCGTCGCGCATCAAGGCGAGGGCGGTGTACCAACTGGGTCTACGCCTCGCACCACGAGGTATACAGTGTGACGTAAACTAAGAGATAACATCTTATGGTATTCCTCCGATAAATACGTGATTAAAGAAAAAAAACAGAAAAAGACAAACCAAAATTCATTATGTATTTATTTTGGAAGGGGGGGAAGGGGGGGCGGTGGGTCGAACCAAGAACATCCTGCCCATTGGTAGAGTCGCAACGCCTGTTGTTGTAGGAAATCGTGAGGGTTTTTCCCTATTCCGAATCATTGTTCTGGTCATCCACAGGGAGTACATAAAAGAATAGTGATAGATACTGTTGGGTCCTTCTTTTTTTCGTTTTCTCGTTTTTAAAAAATAGGAATATTCTTTGACAATGAGCCACGTAGTCAGAGCTTTGTGAAGATCAACAGATTTCAAGTATGTGGACATGCGGTTGTCTATAAATTTAACGTTTAAAAGATGCTTTGTTTAATGCCAGCCAATAGAGCACATGATTAATCAATAATCGGGTTAGTTGGATGTGCAAGCATTTAATAATTCCTTGACACGTAGTGGTTCACCAGAGGAGAACCCGTTACAATGCGTCCAATAGGAATTTTGTATATATATCTGCAATCATCATCAGCACGAATTTACAACATGTTTAGAAAATCTCATTATTCACTTTTATGGTTTCAACGTAGTCTGTAATGCATGTCCAGGTTTGGAAACTGTAGATGAAATACATTCTATACTTAACTCCAGAAAGAAACGCGATAATTTTAAAATATTAAAAAAACCCACATTTGATAATACTAGATCCAAATCGATCTAGGGTGACGCAATCAGGCCATCGTGTCAACGTATCCATTCCACATAGACGCATTGAAAAACAGCTAGTAACAGTGTGCAGCGTCACGCAGCGTGCCTGAACTCTGACGACGCAAAAATCGATCTGCGAATGCAAAACGGTGGCGGGTGGATCAGAAGATGCGAGATTGCAAACGTGTGAAACACTACCAGGCCTGGGTATTAAAAGAAACGCCAGACAGTCCAATGTTTCAATGACGCTCATTATACGAGTTAGCAGTGATACAGACGATGCCACTGACTTTAACGCTGTGCATTCCAGACATAGAGCTTTGGGAGATTTGGTGTCGCCGGAATGGAGCCAGGCAGGTTGGAACGATGCGTTTTCGGTGTCAATGTCTCGACAATTCTACCGTTCGCATAGACCGAGTTTCCTACAGACACAACAACTGTCGTCTGACCGTCCCGTACGTCGACCGTTCCACGTAGCCGGCCGTCCCAAAGAATGTGAGGAGGTCAGCAGCCGCCAGGACCGTTACCATCGTCCGAAATCACATGCGGATCGGTTCGTACCCGCCCCACAACGCCCGGCAGAAGTGGGAACCCCAACCGCCCCGTTTCCTACACCACGGTACGACGTCGTCTGACCCCTCCATCGCTGTCCGCGTACATTGGACAACGTCACACAGCGACCCGCCTTCACGAACAACGGCTGTTCTGCATCGACAGTGGCGAACCGACAGGGCAGAACATCGTCTTCTCCACGAAAGCCGCTAGGTTAATGGGCCGCCCCGGTCGTATGAGGGGGGGGCCGATACGTTCACGATGCGTGGTTTATGGGAGGGCCGTTGGGGGGCCTTCCGTCATGGTGGGTCCATATCCTGGGGACGTCGTGTACACCTTCCTTCGACAACAACGGCCGAGGACCCGGGGCGTCACAGCCGGCGCACTCGCGAAGCTCACCCCTGTTTGGGTGGGCCTTTTTTCCGGGTCACCGTCAGATGGTTTACCAGCCACAACGCCAGGCCCCACGGCAGGGCCCCCGCATTCCGGCCAGCCAAACTTCCAATGGACTGGCCCCTTTGCCCGGATCGAACCCCCATCGGCACTTTTGGGCGAGGTTCCGCATGGAACCAACGCCCTGTCCCGTGGTGACACGCAGCGCTCCGCCAGGCCGTCGTGGACACCTCAACAACGTGCCCGGGCTTCTCAGGAACCTCTTCTCTCCTGGTTAGGATTTGTGGGCGGTCAGGGTTTTAGTGGCATGTTTTGGGCATTGAAGAACGCCATGGCCTTTGCATTTTTCAAATGACAATGCGCCCCTCGTTTTTAACTGTCAATAACATGAAATTCCATCTTTACGAATTGTTTAGTTTTTCTGAACGTTATTTAAGAACTTTTGGGCGTTTTCAATGAGTCACTCAAAACCTCCAATCTACGTTTCGCTTTTCTTTTGGAGTTAGTATATGTCTCTATCTAAAGACCCATATACCGTAATTAAAATGTGTTTGATGCTCGTTAAATAAAACCTTTCTTCTTTCTTCTTCCTTTCCTAATATTTAAGTAACTCCCTACTCCCGAAAAAGTCCAAACCGTAAATAAGCCAAAATTAAAAAGCCACCACACCACACACCCCAACCCACACAGAGAGAGAAGGAGAGGGAGAAGAGAGGAGCGAGAGAGAAGAGAGAGAAAGAAGGAGAGAAAGAGACGAAGAGAGAACAGAAAAAGAGGAGAGAGAGACAAACCCACCGCAACAACCCTAACACAACATTTTACAATTACAAAACGCCAAGTAATTCACGGCAAATCCAATCGAATTTCGGTAAAAATTTTCTTGGACATTT
>NC_054708.1:44663046-44689354 GCF_016097555.1 Gigantopelta aegis | reverse complement strand
TTTAAAAAACTTGGCCTAACTGCCTACCGCGCATGCGCCAGTAATGACAAGCTATTTCCTGTGACATTTCGGATGCAGAGATTGTGTGCGTGGATTCGGAGACTAGTCCTGGCGAGAGGACCTCATCAGACGAGATTGATAATCTCGGCACTTTCCGGAGCGCTGAATCAACGTCACTTTGATTTGAAGAACGGGTAAAGCACTTGTTTCGGCTCCAGCTTGCTTTAATTGCCTGTACGATCGACTGGGTCGCAAACTGACTTCATTTCCAGTCAGTAAGACTTGGTTTGATGACGACACAGTCTTTTCAGATGTAGAATGATAAGACTGAATTGTCTTACTTCTTTTTTCCTCCCCTTTTTATGTTTTTACGCTTTCTGCTTCATCTTTTACTTTCCTTTTTCTCTTTTCCTCTTTTAATTTGCTTCTCTTTATTAAAATATAAACCTTCCCGATTCTTTCCTCCTTTTTTTCTTCTTTTTATAGAAAGCTTGATGTGGCTCATTGGTAGAACGCTTGGCTGAGGTGCGATAGAATTAGGATTGATTGCCTTTGCGGGGGCGAATGCAAGATTTTTGTAGGGTTGAGATGCAATATTTTTTAAAGAGTGCCTACATTATTCATTTAAAAGGTGCAGGAGCACCCACAGTTTTCAAAAGAACATCAACAGGCATTATGAAATTAAAATCCTCCCATGAGAACCCAAGCCAACCACGATATTACAAGGAAGAAAATGTTTTATTTAACGACGCACTCAACACATTTTTTTATTTACGGTTATACGGCGTCAGACACATGGTTAAGGACCACACAGATATTAAGAGAGGAAACCCGCTGTCGCCACTTTATGGGATACTCTTTTCGATTAGCAGCAAGATATCTTTTATATGCACCATCCCATAGACAAGATAGCACATACCACGGTCTTTGATATACCAGTCGTGGTGCATTGGCTGGAGCGAGAAATAGCGCAATGGGCCCACTGACGGGGATCGATCCCAAACCGACCGCGCATCAAGCGAGGGCTGTACCACTGGGCTACGCCTCGCCCCACGATATTACATGTCCTCCACTAAGAATAAATCTATTGTATTCCTCCGATAAATACTGGATTAAAAAAAAAAACAAGAAAAAAAAACAACATTTAATTATTTATTTATTTTTTGGGAAGGGGGGGGGGGGGGGGGGGCACCCAGACATCCTTCCCATGAATCCACGCCTGTTTTGTAGGAATCGGAGGTTTTCCTATTCCAATCAGTGTCTCACATTGATACATAAAATATCGTGATATATACTGTTCTGTCTTCTTTTTTTCGTTTCTTTTTAAAAAATATTAATTATTCTTTGACAATATCCACTAGTCAGAGCTTTGTAATATCAACAGATTTCAATATTTGGACATGCGTTGTCTATAAAATTTAAAGTTTAAAATTTGCTTTGTTTAATGACACCACTAGAGCACATTGATTAATCAATCATCGGTTATTGGATGTCAAACATTTAATAATTCTGACACGTAGTTACCAGAGGAAACCCGTTACAATGCTCCAAAGGAATTTTGTCTATAAAATATGCAACATCATCACCGAATTTAAAGGTTTTAAAAATCTAATTATTCCACTTTTATGGTTTTCAAGTCTGTATGCATGTCCAGTTTGGAAAATTAATGTAAATACATTCTATACTTAACTCCAAAAGAAACGCGAAAATTTTAAAATATTAAAAAACCCACATTTGAATAAACTATGTACAAATCGATTAAGTTGACCAATAGCCATCTTGTCAACGTATCCAATTCCACATAACGCATGAAAAAAACGAGTACAGTGTGACGTCACGCACGTGCTGAAATTGACGACCAAAATCGATCTGGAATGCAAAACGGGTGGATCATGAAAGATGCGAATTGCACGTGAAACACTACCAGGCCTGGGTATAAAAGAAACGCCAGACAGCAATGTTCAACTCATTTTACGAGTAGCGATACAACGATGCCACGACTTAACGCTGATTCCAGACATAGAGCTTTGGGGAATTTTGGAGGCCGGAATGGATGCCAGGCAGGTTGCACGTGCTTTCGGTGTCCATGTCTCGACAATCTACCGTCTCATAGACCGATTTCTACAGAACAACAACGTCGGTCGACCGGTCGTCCAACGTAGCGGCCGTCCCAGAGTGACGTCCACAGCGCCAGGACCGTTACATCGTCCGAACTCACATGCGTGATCGGTTCGTACCAGCCACCACAACAGCCCGGCAGACAGTGGGAACCCCACAACGCCCCGTTTTCCTACACCACGGTACGACGTCGTCTGATCGCCATCCATCTGAAACTGTCGTCGACCGTACATTGGACAAACGTCTCACACAGCGACACCGCCTTGCACGACACAACTGGGCTGTTCTGCATCGACAGTGGCGGAACCGACAGTGGCAGAACATCGTCTTCTCCGACGAAAAGCCGCTACTGCTTAGATAGGGCCGACGGTTTTTGTTTTGTTTTTTTTTTTATTTTGTTATTGTCGTATGAGGGTGTGGAGGCGTCGAGGTGAGCGCTTCACAGATGCGTGTGTTATGGAGAGGGGACCGTTGGGGAGGGCCTTCCGTCATGCTGTGGGGTGCCATATCCTGGGGACGTCGTGTACAACCTGTCATCTTCGACAACAACGGCCGAGGACGCGGCAGGGGCGTCACAGCACAGCGCTACATCGACGAAGTGCTCACGCCTGTTGTGGTGCCTTTTTTCGCGGGTCACCGTCAGATGGTTTACCAGCACGACAACGCCAGGCCACACACGGCACGGGCCACCCAGGCATTCCTGGCACAGCACAACATCATCGCAATGGACTGGCCAGCTTTAAGCCCGGATCTGAACCCCATCGAGCACTTGTGGGACGAGGTTCAGCGCATGATGAACCAACGCCCTGTTCCCGTGGTGACACAGCAGCAGCTCCGCCAGGCCGTCGTGGACACCTACAACAACGTGCCCAGGGCCTTCATCAGGAACCTCTTCCTCTCCATGGGTAGGAGGTGTGCGGCGGTCATGTTTGAGTGGCATGTGACGCCATTGAAGAAGCGCCATGGCCTTGACATTTCAAATGACAATGCGACCTCGATTTTTAACATGTCAATAACATGAAATCTCATCTTTACGAATTGTTTAAGTTTTTCATAGAAACGATTATTTTAAGAACTTTGGGACGTATTTCAATGAGTGCACTCAAAACCTCCAATCTACGTATTCGCGTTTCTTTTGGAGTTCAGTATATGTCTCTATTCATAATAGACGCCATATAACCGTAATTAAAATGTGTTGAGTGCGTCGTTAAATAAAACCATTTCTTCTTTCTTCTTCCTTTCCTAATATTTAAAGTAACTCTCCCTACTCCCTGAAAAAAGTCCAACCGTCAAATAAGCAACAAACAAGTTAAAAAGCACACACACACACACACACACACACACACACACAGAGAGAGAGAGAGAGAGAGAGAGAGAGAGAGAGAGAGAGAGAGAGAGAGAGAGAGAGAGAGAGAGAGAGAGAGAGAGAGAGGAGAGATGAGAGAGAGAGAGAGAGAGAGAGAGAGGAGAGAGAGAGAGAGAGAGAGAGAGAGAGAGAGAGAGAGAGAGAGAGCAAAGCACACCAGCAACAACTACACACAAACAGTTACAAAAATTACAAAACAGACACAAGTGAATTCACGAATGCAAAATCCAAATCGATATTTTCGGTAAAAATATTTCTTGGACATTTTGCCAACTAGAAACATAGCACACCACAACACCCACACAACTCTAATGGCCTTGAATGTTTGTAAAAAAAAAAAAAAAAAAAAAAAAAAATGATGCAATGCAGTCCATTCACCTTATTAAAGAGTCTGATTGAATTAATATATTAAATTACTGAATAAATGATGTTAGTTAAATCTGGTTTACAATCTTGTATATAATTAACTCTTAGTTTGGTCCCTAAACACTGGTCTGTACGGCGACTTTGTTAAGCCATCGACCCTAATGCTATAAGGTATTGAGTTCGAACCATGATTTCGGTAGTGACTCTCACCCATTGTGGGAGGGGGGGGGGGGGGGGGGGGGGGGGAGAGAGACAGCCCAGTAGTAAAACGTTTTGGTACATGAGGAAACGTATTATCTCACTAAGAAATGAAAAATTCTTCTGCTTGGTGGTTGTAAGCTTTTAACGTTATGTAATTAGAGAGCGGGACGTAGCCCAGTGGTAAAGCGGTCAGTCTAGGATCGATCCCCGTCGGTGGGCTCATTGGGTTATTTCTCGTTCCACCCAGTACACCCCGCTGGTATACCAAAGGCTATAGTATGTGCTATCCTGTCTGTGCGAGTGTGCTTATAAAAAAAATCCCTTGTTACTAATGATAAAATGTAGCGAGTTTTCTATCTAGGACAGTCACTATATGTCAACATGTCATCATTTTCTAATTTTTAACACCCAAAACCCGAGTATTAATAAATCAGTTGTGCACTAGCGGTGACGTTAAACAAAACAAACTTGAACTTTATCTTACCCATAGTGAGTTTTTAGCGATTAAAGTTTAAAAGTCCACTGAGCTACCTCCCGCCCCGAGAGATTTAACGACCCAGTGGCCATGGCACCGATTTCTCTCAAACTAGATAGGCCTGATACAAAAATGAGTGTTTCCGGGAACGGAACCCTACCTAGAATAAATGTAGATAGATAGATAAGTAAATAAATAAATAAATAAATAAATAAATAAAAAGGCAACCCAATATACCTATTGGGGGGGGGGGGGGGGGGGCACATTCCAGGGAACACACATTCATTTGTGCTTAAAGGGACACCCCTAGTTACGGCTAGTTGTTAACCATTACGGCGTTGTTTTTCGCTATTAAACCCATTTTTTCACAAATAAAATTGCACTTTACTTACATTTTATTATTTAGAATACACATTTCCATTCACCTGAAGTGCTTTTTGGTAATCCTGGTAATCCTGATGTTTGTAAAACCACGAAATGCATTTTTTTGTATTTCTTAACAATAGGCGTGCACTCGAGAAAAAACCGTTAAGCAAGCGAGGTCCAATCTATTTTTAGAGCGAATCTTCCTGTGTAAACGCCACAGACGTTGGTATACCACGTGACCGTTATCATTTTTGGTTCGGTTTGTTTTCTCGTGCACGGTTCGCGCAATCAACCGATTTGTTGTCGTTTGCTTGTTGTTCATTTGTAAGATTTTTCTTCACAGTTCGTGAACATTTTCAGTAACAATAAAGTTCAGACAAGTAAGTGTCTCAATACAAAACTTTACAAACCCTTAAAACCAATAATTTTGCTAAGTCTTACGATATCTGGAGAGGGGATACAACCAGGACAGAACAGTTGGAACATGTCCAGGAGAGGTGAAAAGAACGCACCCCAAGTCTGTGCGCACTCTGTGAAATTTGTCGTGACGTAGGCATTGTTGTGCTTCGAGCGACATATACCGGTGACATCAGAATACTAACTTTCAAAATTATTTCAGGCAATTGGGACATGGGGATTCTAATGGTATTTATCGATATAAAACCTGCTTTTTCACTCCATTTGATAAAAACGTGATCTAAGTGTGTTACAGGTTTGTAGATTAACCAAATTATAATTTATTTTCGCTGGGTGGAACTAGGGTGTGCGGCTTTAATAACAAATAATTAATCTTTGCCTTGGACTAGCAGTCCAGCGAGCTGAAGTGTATGCCCAAAAATCGAATTAAATACATAATTCTCCCAAGACATATGTAATCGAATTAAATACATAATTCTCCCAAGACAGATGTAATCGAATGTCTTTCGGATATACGTGTTGGACATCGCATTAAGTGTACACATTTTCACATTGATATCAAAGTTAAGCTAATAATTTGCTCAGTTAATAGATACTGTAAGTGCTTACGACAAGCCATTGCTCCACGACTGGTATATACAAATCTGCAACATGTGTTGTTTTGTCTGTTGGAAATGCACCTAAAGAAGTTTGTTTTGTTTAACGTCACCACTAGAGCACATTGATTTATTAATCATCGGTTATTGGGTGTCAAACATTTGGTAATTTTGACATATTGTCTGAGAGAGGAAACCCGCTACATGTTTCCATTAGTAGCAAGGGATCGTTTATATGTACCATCCCATAGACAGGGTAACACATATCACGGCTTTTGATATTCCAGTCGTGGTGCAATGGCTGGAACGAGAAATAGCCCAATGAGCCTACCGTCGGGTATCGATCCCAGACGCGCATCAAGCGAGTGCTTTACCACTGGGCTACGCCCCGTCCCCTGCATCTAAAGAGTCCTCAAATTATTGTTGTTAGTTAGTAAGATTTGTGGTGATTCTGTCTCTCGCTAATAAATTAACCCATGCCCTGGCCAAACAGCCGTGTGAGTCGCGTTGGGTACCCAGAAACGCGTGCTTGAATTTTGGTGACATACAAGTATTTAAATAGATTATGTTATTATCAGTATTAGTTTCACTCTCAAGCCTAAAACCAATTTTAATCCATATCATGTGGGACGTAGCCCGGTCGTAAAGCGCAAGCATGATGCGCGGTCGGTCTAGGATCGATCCCCGTCGGTGGGCCCATTGGGTTATTTCTTGTTCCAGCCAGTGCACCACGACAGGTATATCAAAGGCCGTGGTATGTGCTATACTGTCTGTGGGATGGTGCATATAAAATATCCCTTGTTACTAATGAAACTGTGTCAAAATGACCATAATATGTTTGACACCCAATAGCCGATGATTAATAAATCAATGTGCTTTAGTGGTGTCGTTAAAGAAAACAAACTCAGTATCATGTTCTGACATTACACTGTTCGTTTCTTCCGGGTTTTTAAAATTTATTTATATTTAAAAAAAAAAAAAATCTTTTCTTTTCGTTTTGTTTTGTTTCCATGGAAGCCAAACAACAAGTCACAAATCTAACCAGCAGAATGAAATATTATTCTCTTAATATTACTTTTTTCTCGTCTTACTCCGTGATTAAGCTTGCAGCAAACGCGCATATTTCTTTCCGAACATCTTAGTTAAAGATTTCAATATTCCATTACTGTGCGTGGAGACAGGCCCATGCTCTATCGACCAGAGTCATTATTGAAAATTGGGCCAACTGGAATTCCTTTTACCCGCAGATCATTCTAAAGCTTCCCCCAAACCACGGTCTGGACACTGGATTCTCACTAGCATGGAGAAAACTTGATTGATGAGAGAAGTGGGTACGGAATTGAAGTATCTACTTATAAGAACACCATCACGGAAACACATCGGGTGACAGTAGCTTTTAGTACTGACTGGGAGCACATGCTTTTCCGTCATTGAAGTCTGCCTGGAACACCTGTTACCGCCAGTGTCCTGTTGTCGGTGATTCATGCGCTGTTAATTAGTGAAATTGATTGAGTCGATAACATCTTAGAGATAATCTATAATCCAAAAACGTATGACTGTCAAGGCTGATTAAAGTTGAGAAAAAAGAAGCAACAGCAAAAGCATATGGAATGTGTTAAATTTTCTTAAATGAGAATATCTATATTTGAATACAATCTGTATTGATGTATCGATGTATGTATGTATGTATGTATGTATGTATGTATGTATGTATGTATTATATGTATGTATGTATGTATTTATATGTACGTGCGTACGAACGAAATTAAGTGTGTATGTGTGTAAGTGTGTATATATATATATATATATATATATATATATATATATGTTGGCGTGTTTCTGTTAATGTTCATAAATAAGTATGGATGAGCAGAGCGACGGACGAGCGGATGAACGTAACCAGCGCATGTTTATCAATAACTATATCACTTTAGATGATATCGTAAATAGTAAATTGGCGTGGAGCGACATATTAGGAGTATGAGAGATAATGTACACCAGTGATTCAGTGTCGACGGAGATCGATACAAACATGTAAATAGGAATACATTAAGTAATAAACTAATATCAGCATGGTTTCTACACAATTTACTAATGTACTTTAAAGAAATAACAGATGCAAATGACTGTTCTCGTTAATAAAAATAATTATGACCATCATCATGTCACACGAGCAAGGATGACGTAGGCTGCTGGGGGCAATGTCTTTAGTACCTATTATCGACATACTATATATCTAACCCGAACGTTTACATAATATAAGGGTGTGGTGGCCTTTTCCCACAAAATCGGCCTCGGTGGCGTCGTGGTTAAGCCATAGGACTACAGGTTGGTGGGTACAGGGTTCGCAGCCCGGTACCGGCTCCAACCCAGAGCGAGTTCTTAAGGGCTCAATGGGTAGGTGTGAGGCCACTACACCCTCTTCTCTCTCACTAACCAGTAACAACTAACCCACTGTCCTGGACAGACAGCCCAGATAGCTGATGTGTGTGCCCAGGACAGCGTGCTTGAACCTTAATTGGATATAAAGCACGAAAACAAGTTGAAATGAAACGACATTTTCCACAAAACTACGATCGCCGTGTAGATGACCAGCCCTCATTCACCAAGGTTGTGTATACATGGCCGCTGTGTATATAGCCACTTTTATGATAAGTGACAAAGATGGCGGCTTCCATTATCATTTTATTTATGGAATTCATCTTTGAACGTAATATTTTACACGACGTGTATAAGGTAGTCGACTGGACCTGATATCATTGTGAAGTGCGGCGTCGGGCAAGTACAAATAATATTGTCGGCAGTGCACATCAAAAGAGGAGAAACGATAAGAACGATTGAAAACGGTTAAAACGGCCTTGAGTATTATATTATAGAATACATGACGTTGTGCTGTTTTATTTATTTATTTTAATTAAATTTAAATTTAATTATAAATCATTTTGAGGTATGTTCTTTTCAATAGTGATATTTACATTATTAAATAATGAAAAATACAAATATATAACGTTTTTAACTATTTGTTCTTTTTTTTTTTTCGTTCAATGGATGGGAGAAAAACAATAACCCATGTGTAGTTATGTGGAATAGGGCTATTTCACTCTCGGGTACATAATATAATGTACCCATGGGTGGAATAGCCCTACTATTATTTAATTATTTAGTTTTTGTTCTGTTTTTCTTTCCAACCATCCCTAAAATATGGGTGATTATGTGTAACACACGGTGCATACCCTCCAATAAAATACGAAATACGATATTGGTCTTTAAAGTGACAGATCCTAGTTTTTAAACACTAAGGCATATTTTTCACCTAGACGCTAGTTTCAACCAGTAAAAATGGACACTGAGTTTGGTTAATTTACAAAGCTGTAACAAATTTTGATACAACAGAGTGAAACAAGAGTCCGTGACGTTGAAATACCCTTAAAAATAGACTAAAGGTAGTACTAAACCAAATAACTTCCGGCTGGGTCAAAGTTCGAGGTGCACCCAACTTTTGATCGAGAAGTGAACACGACAAGTGATTGGTGATAAATGTGAGTGTGTTGGTTGTAAAAACAAGGTTTCATCTGGATAAAAAAATATGCAATTTTATTTCATCTAGTACCACTGAGTCAAGTAGCATTGTGCTTGAAACGTATGGGGTACCTGTAAAAAGGTACGCGAATTTTGTGCGGAACTTGGGTAGTCATAGACGCTACCCGTTATCTCAGTAATGAGCAGCTTAACCCCCATTTTTTTCTGATTCACTTTAAGGGTTAGGGGTGGTAGTATTTATATCTGTGACGTTTATATCGATTGATACGCTGCAGGTAGGAGTTTTAGCCACATATGTTACTATTGTCGTCTATGGGATTTGATTCGGTAGTATACACCCTATAACGCGACTTCATAATCATTACTTCTCAGACCACACGTGCGTTTTTAAAAATATGAAAAATGCATTTTGTGGTATTAGAAACACCACGATGACCAGAAACACTTTAAAGTTTTAAAAAACTGGTGTCTGTCCCTTTAATACTGCCCCTTACTCTCACACACCACCATGCAGACAAACAAAACAGCTATTAATATATGCAACTTCTTATATTATAGTGTTATATATCTTAAATCTATTTCTTTCTTTCCTAATGTTTGTAGTAGCCCAAACTGGATTTTACCCTCCAATAGTCAGTGCACCACAAATGGTATATCAAAGACCGTGGTATGTGCTATCCTGTCTATGGGATGGTGCATATAAAAGATCCCTTGCTACTAATGGAAAAATGTAGCGGGTTTTCTTTCTAAGACTATGCCAAAATGACCAAATGTTTGACATCCAATAGCCGATGATTAATAAATCAATATGTTCTAGCGGTGTCGTCAAAATGACCAAATGTTTGACATCCAATAGCCGATGATTAATAAATCAATATGTTCTAGCGGTGTCGTCAAAATGACCAAATGTTTGACATCCAATAGCAATGATTAATAAATGAATATGTTCTAGCGGTGTCGTCAAAATTACCAAATGTTTGACATCCAATAGCCGATGATTAATAAATGAATGTGCTCTGGCGGTGTCGTCAAAATTACCAAATGTTTGACATCCAATAGCCGATGATTAATAAATTAATGTGCTCTAGATGTCGTTAAACAAAACAAACTTTACTTTTACCCTCCAATAGTTTCGTACGCAGGAAAAAAAATACATTAAGGAAATAAAATTAAGTTTGGGCTTCTACAACATGTTATGACGGTTAGAAACATTGAATATACAGAAACTGGTATTCTGAACATGGAAACGTACAGTTTCGTACTTGAAATACTTCTATACCTTAAAGGGTGAGACGTAGCCCAGTGGTAGAGCGTTCGCTTGATGCGCGGTCGGTCTGGGATCAATCCCCGTCGGTGGACCCATTGGGCTGTTTCTCGTTCCAGCCAGTGCTCCACAACTGGTGTAACAAAGGCCGTAATATGTACTATCCTGTCTGTGGGATGATGCATATAAAATATCCCTTGCTGCTAATCGAAAAGAGTAGCCCATGAAGTGGCGACAGCGGGTTTCCTCTCTCAATATATGTGTGGTCCTTAACCATATGTCCGACGCCATATAACCGTAAACAAAATGTGTTGAGAGCGTCGTTAAATAAAATATTTCCTTCCTTCTATACCTGTTGTGTTGCTGATTGTCTGACAATTTGGGAACACTTCAAATAATTACGAAAATAAGAATTTATATTATTCGTGTCCAGAAAATGTACCGTTGTGGAATGCTGAAAGAATGTGTAGGTCAGTATGCATATAAAGCAAACAAAATTACGTTTTATTTCTCCCATCTCTAGAATACAGAACCATTCCATAATTTCAGCCTACATGGAATCCTTAGTATATAGGATACTAAATGAATGATCGTTTGACACCATTTATCTCACAACGAGTTGATAAAAAACCCATCTAAAGAGCGAACATGTTGGCATAGGATGTTGTTATTCATTAAAAAACAAAAAAAAAAATAATAATAATCTAAACCTTTATTGCCCCCAGATCACTGGCAATGTCAAGGTTGGGGTGCCTTGAATCATCGTCTTACAATATACAACAATAATAAAATTATAACATGATTATGTGTACCTGTATAACGGTACGATAAAGGTTTTATATTTCATAGTATGTATATAAACAATATGTGATATGTATGGGAGTTATATTAATTACATTTCTTATCATATACTGCAAAACCGTATTCATAAATATACATATACCTACCTACCTACCTACCTAGCTACCCTACATACATACATACATACATACATACATACGCATTTTAAAATGATCTTAGGGTCAAGAAAGATAGGTGAAACGAGCTTGCATTAGAGGGGGGGGGGGGGGGGACAGATAATAATAATAAAAAAACTAAGCAAAAAGCCCTACACGAAATGATAGGTAAAGCATAGCATTATTATTATAAACATGTAGTATACACCATTTTGAGATATGTTCTTTTTAATGGTGATATTTATATTATTGAATAATGAAAAATACAAATATATAACGTTTTGGACTATTTATTCAAAAATGTTTATTTTCGTTCAGTGGATGGGAGAAAAACAATAACCCATGTGGGTTAGGGCTATATCACTCTCGAGCACATACCATAATGTACCCTTGGGTGGAATAGCCCTATCCGCATATAGGTACATAAGCATATGTTTTTATACAAAATATAATTGAACAAGTATGTTTAAAACAATAAACTCAGACTAGTCTTCCAAAACATCACATTACAGCGGATTGTCAGCAATATTACACACACCGCAGTCAAGTGATAAACATCATATTACAGCGGATTGTCAGCAATATTACATACAATGCAGTCGTGTGATAAACGTCATATTACAGCGGATTGTCAGCAATATTACACACACCGCAGTCGTGTGATAAACGTCATATTACAGCGGATTGTCAGCAATATTACACACACCGCAGTCATGTGATAAACATCATATTACAGCGGATTGTCAGCAATATTACACACAATGCAGTCGTGTGATAAACGTCATATTACAGCGGATTGTCAGCAATATTACACACACCGCAGTCGTGTGATAAACGTCATATTACAGCGGATTGTCAGCAATATTACACACACCGCAGTCATGTGATAAACATCATATTACAGCGGATTGTCAGCAATATTACACACAAGGCAGTCGTGTGATAAACGTCATATTACAGCGGATTGTCAGCAATATTACACACACCGCAGTCGTGTGATAAACGTCATATTACAGCGGATTGTCAGCAATATTACACACACCGCAGTCGTGTGATAAACATCATATTACAGCGGATTGTCAGCAATATTACACACACCGCAGTCGTGTGATAAACATCATATTACAGCGGATTGTCAGCAATATTACACACATCGCAGTGATGTGATAAACATCATGTTACAGCGGATCCCCCGTGATATTAGACACACCGCAGTCCTGTGATAAACATCATATTACAGCGGATCACCCGTGATATTACACACACCGCAGTCTTGTGATAAACATCATATTACAGCGGATTGTCAGCAATATTACACACACCGCAGTCATGTGATAAACATCATATTACAGCGGATCGCCCGTGATATTACACACACCGCAGTCTTGTGATAAACATCATATTACAGCGGATTGACAGCAATATTACACACACCGCAGTCCTGTGATAAACATTATATTACAGCGGATTGTCAGCAATATTACACACACCGCAGTCCTGTGATAAACATCATATTACAGCGGATTGACAGCAATATTACACACACCGCAGTCCTGTGATAAACATTATATTACAGCGGATTGTCAGCAATATTACACACACGGCAGTCCTGTGATAAACATCATATTACAGCGGATTGTCAGCAATATTACACACACCGCAGTTCTGTGATAAACATCATATTACAGCGGATTGTCAGCAATATTACACACACCGCAGTCCTGTGATAAACATCATATTACAGCGGATGTCAGCAATATTACACACACCACAGTCATGTGATAAACATCATATTACAGCGGATCGCCCGTGATATTACACACACCGCAGTCATGTGATAAACATCATATTACAGCGGACCGCCCGTGATATTAGACACACCGCAGTCCTGTGATAAACATCATATTACAGCGGATCGCCCGTGATATTAGACACACCGCAGTCCTGTGATAAACATCATATTACAGCGGATTGTCAGCAATATTAAACACACCGCAGTCATGTGATAAACATCATATTACAGCGGATTGTCAGCAATATTACACACACCGCAGTTCTGTGATAAACATTATATTACAGCGGATTGTCAGCAATATTACACACACCGCAGTCCTGTGATAAACATCATATTACAGCGGATTGTCAGCAATATTACACACACCACAGTCATGTGATAAACATCATATTACAGCGGATCGCCCGTGATATTACACACACCGCAGTCCTGTGATAAACATCATATTACAGCGGATCGCCCGTGATATTAGACACACCGCAGTCCTGTGATAAACATCATATTACAGCGGATTGTCAGCAATATTAAACACACCGCAGTCATGTGATAAACATCATATTACAGCGGATCGCCCGTGATATTACACACACCGCAGTCATGTGATAAACATCATATTACAGCGGGTCGCCCGTGATATTAAACACACCGCAGTCCTGTGATAAACATCATATTACAGCGGATCGCCCGTGATATTAGACACATATGCAGTAGACTACGGCCTGGGTGTAAACAAAGGTCAGTTCAGTCTATGTGATAATTTCTGGAGAAGCCGACATTATATGAAACGGTGGTTAATGAACGTGCGTGCGTATACTACCTTGATAATTATCTGATAATTTCTCTCCGTAAACAGTCTTTAACGTCGAGTCTTTGTCCGATACAAACAAATGAGCTATACCTCTGTTCATTACAAAAGCAGTGATAATTGTATCCATGGTACAATTTGTGCTTTCAAACATCCAGAACTATGGCCGTGACTATGGAACAAATATATCGCCGTAAGTAATTATTAAAAAGTTCGTTGTACTGATATACTAGTTCGTCGAAGATGATAAACGCATTGCATTTGGCTGGTGTAAAGAAAACGAGAGAGAGAGAGAGAGAGAGAGAGAGAGAGAGAGAGAGAGAGAGAGAGAGAGAGAGAGAGAGAGAGGAGCTTTCATCTGGTCACTTTTGTTTTATAGTAAACTCCACTAATATCCACACTCTTTACATCAGAAAGCAAACCCAAACGAACATCATTAGTTTAGTACAACAAATCCTATTCAAAATATAGTACTGACAAACTTCATGCCAGCCATTGCTTCCATCTAACACTAGTCAATGACGCTATGTCAAGACAAAACAACAACACCCCACCCCAACACCCTAAAAAAACAAACAAAACACAAAGAAAAACAACAACTACAGCAACAAACAACCACAAAACAAACAAACAAAGACCCCCCCCCCCCCCCCCCCCCCCCACACACACACAACGAACCAAACAACCCACTGTCATATCGTTACTGCAATTATGTTATTACAGGCGTGTTCATTGATTGAATGTAGGAATAATAAAAAAGAGAAAGAAATAATCAGGTGTTTTTGGGTTTTTTTAAAGATTTGGGGGATTTAAAACAAAATTATAATAACAATAAAAAACAATAAAATGTCTTACAGATGGTTTTAATAGGTATGGATTAGAATATTAGAATAGATATAATAACACTGTGTCGCTATTAATTATATAACGATTTAAAACAAAACAAAGCATAGCATTTTGAGTTAAATAGTTAAAGGAACAGACTCTAGTTTTTAAATACTCAGGCATATTTTTCACTATTAGAGCCGTTGATGATCACTGAAATCAAATATCTCTTATATTTTATTGTTTAGATTATCCATTTCCGTACAACCGAAGTGTTGCTGGTCATCCTGGTGTTTTTAATACCACAAAATGCATTTTTCATATTTTTAAAAATGCACGTGCGTCTGAGAAATAACAGTTATAGAATCGCGTTATAGACTATTAATCTATTTCTAAGGGTATTTCAAAGTTACAGACTCTTGTTTCACTTTGTTGTATCCATATTTGTTACAGGTTTGTAAATTAACCAAACTTAGTTTCCATTTTTATGGGTTGAAACTAGGGTCTAGGTGAAAAATATACCTTTGTGTTTAAAAACTAGGGTCTGTCCCTTTAAAATTACTAACGAAACACTATTTATATAGAGGATACTTCCCGAGTGTCTTCTCATATCATAATTTGTCAGCACGAGTTGATAAAAGTATGAAATCCGAGGCTTGCCGAGGATTTTGATACTTTTATCAACGAGTGCTGATAAATTATGATATCACAAGACACGAGGGAGATATTCTTTTTATCATCCATTATCATTCTTTTCATTTGCGACAGTTGTAAACAATGTCAGTAATGTGGATTGAATGTCACTATATTTGGCAGCGGTAGAATCATTAACTAGCAGAACGGCAGTGGCGTGACGTCACTAATGATAGTTTTAGCGCTGAAACAAACACAATGACGTAACAAACTATTGTCTTGTGATTACAATTTGACCAGATTATAAGAAGCGATATCTTCTGCGGAGAATATCACAGGAGATATCGCAAATTATAGTGCCAGCGATATCTCCTACAAAAGCCTTTAAAGGGACATTCCTGAGTTTGCTGTAATTTGTAAGATGTTATCGACTAACAGAGACTTTTTAACGATTGTAATCACATACGTACGTACAAAATTATTTGAAGACAAAAGCCATTTTGGGCTTCTTACAAATATTAAGACGACCAGAAACACTAATATTCTGAACAAGAAAATATATTTAATATGTAAGTTTAATCGTAGAAATATTTTATTAGTCGGAAACACCTTACAATGCAGCAAACTCGGGAATGTCCCTTTAATGGATGACAAAATACCCTATTTAACATTTGTGTCATCCTGGTTCTGGCTTCAGATCTCCTAACAATTCAAATTTGCTATATTTTATCCAATACACGAAAAATATGTATACCCTAAACGAACGTAATAAATGCTATCACGAATCTATTTACATATTGGTCAAGGCATTTCTCTTAAAATGGTTGTAATATGTCACAGAAGCGCTGAATCCAAAAACGTTACTTTTGGCTCTAGAACTAAATACGCAAATATGTGTCTGATAACTGTATTCAGGACTATTTATAGAGATACAGCTATTATATTGCTTCGCCGATATATATATATATATATATATATATATATATATATATATATATATATATATATATATATATATATGTAACTGGTAACTCTGCCAAATCGTGATGATGTCATATTTAGTACTGACAAGGTGATTGGTTTGTTGGCGTCAAATCGTCCAATACATATACATACACACACACACACACACACACACAACATATATATATATATATATATATATATACATATACATATACATATACATATACATATATATATATATATATATATATATATATATATATATATATATATATATATATATATATATATCAAACCTGCTCCAGCGGCCAACTATCTTAAGAAGGCACATTTATATTTTTCCAAACCATCTCATGTAGCATAAATTGACTTGTACTAAGCAGCCACTTGTTTTAGAAGACCACTTTTTGATGTTCCTATTGGTGGCTGCTTAAGACTGTTTATTTTATCTGTGTATTGGATATTTCTAGAGGGACACTAAGGAGTAAAAACCTACATTATGCACACACGTGCATCTGTCTGTGTGTGTGTATGTGTGTGCGTGTGTGCGTGCGTGTGTGTGTCTGCGTGTTGTGTGTGTGTGTGTGTGTGTGTGTGTGTGTGTGTATAACAATTCCCCAAGTGAGTACCAAGCGCCGTTCCCGGGCCGTGGTCACCGAGTATCGATCTGAACTAAACGGCCTTATTTATGTTGCAGTGTTCCTGAGTGATTACACGGCTCAAACGTACCGTGGAGGATTGGTGCCGCACGGCCGAGATGTTTATCTCCGCTCCTACGAGAGTTTGTCAAATTAATTTAAGAAACTCTCCTCAACGTTTTGACCGATGCCGTTTATGATGAGAGCCGTTCATTAATTTCGGCGGCGGCGGCCGGCTAAGATGTTCAATAAATATTCCATGTCCTCGGCCGCTGGGGACATGTCGAGTCGAACCCGGAAATCGCGCACACAATAATTGTAAAATTTGATACTCCGACCATTGTCAGCGGGTAAAAGGAAAGAGAAACAGATAAAAAGGTCTTAGCCGATATATATATATATATATATATATATATATATATATATATATATATATATATATAAACACACACACACACACACACACACACACACACACACACACACACACACACACGTGTATATACATGCAGCGTCACTATTGAAGGGTCACTCATATTGTTAGTACTACACATGTTAACGATGCCCGTCCAACACACTAATTATGAAAGAAGGAATGTATGGCCTTCGTGGATTAGGCCCAAATGAGGTTTCCTAAGTAGCATTTGGATTTCAATTTGAGTAATGGTACTTCCAGTTATAGGCCACAACGAAATGGTAAAAGTTATGCAAACACATGTACCTAATAACAGCCCAACAAATGGGTTGTCTCAACGCATCCATGTCTGCAATTCTGTATGTTGTGCCCGTGCAATGCATTCTCACCATAGGTATAAAAAATGATTGCCTCCACATATTCATGCATACTTCAGTTGAATACGGAACTATGCGTCTGAGAACTGTATTCAGGACTGTATTTATAGATACAGATATTATTCTGCTTCGCCGATCCACACAGATTGAGGATGAATATGAAAAATCAATACATATCTAAAATGAACGAAATAAACCCTACATATATGCATGATAAATACTTACGTGGATAGTAATATGGAAGATATTAAATATAAACACAGCACGTGCGTAAGGAAACTAAAGACACACATAAAACATAAATGTTAAAAAAGGTGAAATAAAATTTTAAAAACTAACAATATAAAATCATAATAAATAAATAAATAAATAACTAAAACTAAACTAAACTAAACCAAACCAAACCAAACTAAAATATAATAAAATAATAATAAAAATTAATAATGAGAAAAAATATATAAATGTAATAAAATAAAAATAAATGGAAATTCAAGACGTTTCCGTGATTACATTCCTGTGTATACAGATGGATCACGGGATGGGAATATTGTGGCTTGTGCTACAGTTTTTCCATCAGACACAATCCTTTCCATGAGACTGCCTGACTCAGCATCAATATTTAGTGCTGACGTTTGGGCAGTCATTAAAGCCTTAGAAGAAATCAAGGAGTCTAGTGCATCCAAGTTTATCATATTTACAGATTCACTTTCGTGTCTCCAAGCTTTACGCAATATAAAGCTGGACCATCCCTTAATTGGGATGGTGATACAAAAGTGTATCTTTTAATCTATTGCCAATAAAGATGTTGTCTTTTGTTGGGTGCCCAGCCATGTTGGCATCAGAGGTAATGGAACGGCAGATTCAGCTGCCAAGTCTGCTTTGGATTTGCCTCATGCCAGGGTTGGGGTGCCTTATACTGGTTTTAAACATAATATCAACGAATTTATCTTTTCGACTTGGCAACATGATTGGGACGGTGCGATTGCGAACAAGCTTCATTCTATCAAGCCAGTCTTGGGAGAGTGGCAGTCCTCCTATAGACAGTGCAGGAAGGATGAAATAGTCTTGTGTCATGCTCGCATCGGTCATACATACTTGACCCATTCATTTATTTTGAAGATGGATCCTCCACCTCAGTGTGAGCGTTGTCAGTGTACTCTGACGGTACGCCACATTTTGGTGGAGTGTCCTGATCTCATAGAGACTCGAAAAGATATATTTGGAGAAACAAATGTGATGGAATCATTTCGATTCCATCCAGAATTTGTATTACAATGTTTACGCGATACTGAATTTTACTCTAAATTTTAATTTTATCTATCTGTGATATTTGTATTTTTGCACAGTTCTTTACACTGTGTTTAATTTAACTGTTGAATTTTTATATTGATGTTGATCATCACATTGTTGTTGCATTTACCATAGTTTGACACCCAATAGCCGATGTATTTTTCGTGCTGGGGTGTCGTTAAACATTCATTCATTCATGTATTGTATTGTATTGTATTGTATTGTATAGCCACAGGCAGTCCAGATAGCTGCTGCTGCTGCTGATGATGATGATGATGATGTGTGTGTGTATGTGTGTGTGTGTGTGTTTGTGTGTGTGTTTGTGTGTGTGTGTGTGTGTGTGCGTGTGCGCGTGTGCGCGTGTGCGTGTGCATGTGCGTGCGTGCGTGTGTGCGTGCGTGCGTGCGTGTGTGTGTGCGTGTGTGTGTGTGTGTTTCCAGAACAGCATGATTGAAACTTAATTGAATATAAGCTATATAAAACCCAACTATAAATGAATCAATAAAAATCATAGATTATATTCATCAAAGACTGCATTTCCTGGACACTTCGAAATGCGATAGCGGGTTCACCCCACCCCCATCCTTCACCCCCACAAGCACCTTCTTGGCCCCGTGTCTAAAAGTATTAAAAAAGGGTATTGGTAACGTCATAAAATATTGTTTTAATCTGAAATACTTTACTCTGGGGAACCTGCAAACGGATCTTTTAATTTACTATTCACATAAATGAAATATAAAATCCAAGCAACCTTGTTGCAGCGTAACCCATGAAACCGTAGTATAAAATATTCGAATTATTAAAGGGACATTCCTGAGTTTGCTGCAATTTTTAAGATGTTATCAACTGACAGAGACTTTTTAACGATTGTAATTACATATCAAATATATTTTCTGCATAAAATATTAGTGGCTGTATATTAAATGTGTTTCTGATCGTTCTAATATTTGTACTAGATTAAATTTCCTCTTATTTCATAAAATATTGTTTTTTCGTACGAAATTATTTGAAGACAAAATCCAGTTTGGGCTTCTTAGAAATATTAAGACGACCAGAAACACATTGAATATACAGACACGGATATTCTAAACCAGAAAATATATTTAATCTGTAAGTTTAATCGTAGAAATATTTTTTTTGTCGGAAACATCGTACAATGGAGCAAACTCAGGAATGTCCCTTTAACGTATTTGGCTTGGCCTCACTTCTAATTCACGGTTCGGCCACGATTTACAGCTCAAGAGTCTGAGCAAGGATCAAGTAAAATTAGAATTTCTTGTTGCCGATCACGTTTTGACTGAAAATCGTTGTTTATCGGTGGCTTAATGTTTTGATCGGATATTGACAGTTTAGAAGCGTTTTGTCATCGTAGCCAAATCGTGCATTAACCGCGTTTTGGGGGGATATCGCACAGTCGCAATGCGATTTGAGAAAGTGTCGATGGTTTTGGTTGACGCCATGTCACGTTTAGCGAGACTAATGAACAAATCTTATCAAATAGGTCATTACCCCGAGACCCCCATCCTCTGACTAGCAGCGGTTATAGCACTGGGCAAATCGGAGCTCTTTATGTGCCATCAAAGCATTTTCATGATGATATAGGTGGCGGAACAAATAACATATATTCAGGGTGATGCATAGTTCTTTAAACTGTGATTTAATGTACCTCTTGAATTTTTGTATTGATGCTGTTCATCACTTAATGTTTGCATTTCTTATAGTTTGACACCCAATAGCCGATGTATTTTTCGTGCTGGGGTGTCGTTAAACATTAATTCATTCATTCATTCATTCATTCATTCATTCATTCCCTACCCGTGCAATTGGAGGGGACCTAGTAACTTTATGTTTTGTCTCATTTCGTGCTTATATCCAATTAAGGTTCAAGCACGCACACGAGAGAAGAGGGTGTAGTGGCCGTACACCAACCCATTGAGTCGTTAAAACGCGCTCTGGGTGGGAGCGTGTACCGGGCTGCGAACCCTGTACCTGCCAGCCTTATGTCCAATGGCTTAACCACGACACCACCGAGGTCGGTAATGTTAAGTTAACGTTCGTTTGCCTTCCATGGCGATTTACCGACCTCGGTGGCGTCGTGGTTAGGCCATCGGTCTACATACTGGTAGGTACTGGGTTCGGATCCCAGTAGAGGCATGGGATTTTTAATCCAGATACCGACTCCTAACCATGAGTGAGTGCTCCGCAAGGCTCAATGGGTAGGTGTAAACCACTTGTACCGACCAGTGATCCATAACTGGTTCAACAAAGGTCATGGTTTGTGCTATCCTGCCTGTGGGAAGCGCAAATAAAAGATCCCTTGCTACCTGTCGTAAAAAGAGTAGCCTATGTGGCGACAGCGGGTTTCCTCTAAAAAACAGTGTCAGAATGACCATATGTTTGACATCCAATAGCCGATGATGAGATAAAAAATCAATGTGCTCTAGTGGCGTCGTTAAATAAAACAAACTTTACTTTTTTTCCATGGCGATTTGCCTATTTTTGACAGAGTTAAGACCCTTGAACTTAGGAGATATGAAAATTTGCTGGGCTTGGTAGGAAACATAATTATATTGCTGTAGCAGATCTGTCAGAATGTTTGGGGTTTTGTTTCGTACGTAGACGGAAGGAAATGTTTTATTTAACGACCCACTCAACATATTTGATTTACGGTTATATGGCGTCAGTTTTCGTAGGTGTGCATATGTTTAAAATAGTGTGTATACATAACCTTGAGGTTTATGTATTTTGTATAATATTGATATACATGTGGATATCCAAAAACGTATTTTTGGAATACTTAATATGACATATATAACATAATAAAAGCCAAAGGGTTATTAAGGAACGACTTAAATTTTGATCGCTATTCTATCCATAAAACAAATATGACTTTAAATTTAAAGTTAGTCGCCGTGAAAGTGCCGAACAGTTTTGCTTGTTTGACTGTTTGTTTATTTGTCTGTTGACTAACGTTATCTACCATAATCTGAATGAAAAGAGCGTCTATCAGTTGTATAATCGTGGCTCTTTACGTATAGTACTAATATAAATTTTTGTCTTAAACTATAAACAATTGCACCTTCAACTACACATTCATACAAAACAAATCGCACTCAACTGATTTAATTTACTAATAGAAAAAAAAAAACAATTATAATTTTTTTAAACATGTGACGTCACTGTATTACGCAGGTGCCATTGAAACACATACTAAACTGACCATATTAAAAAAAACAAAAAAAAATCACCAAAACCCCCAGGAACTATTACGTATCAGAGTTTTTCAGCATTCAGCATGACCCCCACCTAATTGTAATATCTGTTCTTGGTGTGACGCGGGGACCGACTGGTATCCGCCATGTGTTCCGCTGCATACTCACCCCCCCCCCCCGCCCCCCCCCCAAAAAAAAAAATGGTTAGTCTTAAAATACATAAATTACAAAATATTATGGTACAATTTCATCCAGAGGATCTGCTATCTAAACACACAAATCATTTTAAATATTTCCCGATTACTAGCAGTGAATATGTCAAGCACAATCACAAGACGTGCCGCGATTAGAAACTATCGTTGACAGCCCTGGATCAGGTTGGAGGAATTCTAAACTATGTAGTGAGACCGTAATACACTCACACACACACACACACACACAATGTCCATCAACAACTCTTTGCGTTAAACTGGAAACCCCCAAAAAAACATGGAGGCCTATGTACGTATTAGTTAGGACGCTGAAACTACGACGCTGCAGGCCTCTGGGAATTTAAAATCTGCGTGACCCTTTTATCGGTTACGCAGAAATAAATCCAAGTAACCCATTCTCTTTTTGCGTAACCCGTTATATCCAAGTAAATGGTGGTCCAAATTTTTGCGAGAACAAAAAAATAGGTTACGCAAAATTAGATCTGCGCGAGCAACGCGCGAACGAAACGATCGTTCTCGCAAGTTTTAGAGGCCTGCGTTGTATTTGGATTGCTATTTACTAGTGACAGAGTAAGAGCTGACACGTTACGGCTGTAAAATATTCCAGCTGCAATTTCATTTTTATTTTTATTTCAACTTATTTTCGTGCTTATATCCACATGGTTAAGAACCACACAGATATGGGAGAGGAAACCCGCTGTCGCTAATTCCTGGGCTACTCTTTTAGATTATCAGCAAGGGATCTTTTAAATGCACCATCCCACAGACAGGATAGTACATACCACGGCCTTTGTTACACCAGTTGTGGAGCACTGGTTGGAACGAGAAATAGCCCAATGGGCCCACCGACGGGAATCGATCCTAGATCGATCGCGTATCAGGCGAGCGCTGTACGACTGAGCCCCCCACCCCCCAATATGTTAAGGGTATAAACTATTCCAGCTGCAATTTCATTTTCATTTTATTTTATTTTCGTGCTTATATCCAACTAATGTTCAATCACGCTGTCCTGGGCACACATCTCAGCTGTCTGGGCTATCTTCAGGACAGTGGGTTAGTTGTTGGTGGTGGTTAGTGAAAGAGAGGAGTGTGTAGTGGTCTTACAACTACCCTCTGAGACTCTAGGTGGGAGCCGGTACCGGGTTGCGAACCCTGTATCTACCAGCCTTGTGTCCGATGGCTTAACCACGACACCACCGCGGCCGATAATGCAATTTGTTTGCACCTGAACTCGTGGATCCCAAGTGTTTGTTCAGTTCGAATATTAGGTTTAGGGTTAGCCCGAGTACTCTTGACTGTAAGAGAGCTAGACGGACGTTTGGACATTAATTTTGTAATAGTGCTAACAATCGTCCAAATGTCCGTCTAGCTCTCTTACAGTCAGGGTACTCAGGCTAGTTTAGGGTTAGTGGTAAAATGAGGGGAAACATGGCTGAAGAAAAATGCACCCCCTTACGAAATGAACATGATCCTGGACGCGTTGCTTACAAAAAATCCCCCGGGTAGCGCTTCTAGCCTATAGATGGTCAGTATAACGCTATCGCTGCTAATCCAAGAAAGCAGAATGACAGCGTGACGTTGATATACCAGTCGTGGTGCACTGGCTGGGACGAGATATAGCCCAATGGATACAGAGACGGGGATCGATTCGATCCTAGACTGACTGCTTTACCACTGGGATACGTCCCGCCTAAGGTCTGCACGATGAATGAATTCTTATGTGAAATTTGCTTCGGTTTGGTTGTGTTGTTATACTTACGAAGAAAGACAGACACACACACACGCACACGCACGCACGCACACGCACACGCACACACACAGGAAGAGAGAGAGAGAGAGAGAGAGAGAGAGAGAGAGAGAGAGAGAGAGAGAGAGAGAGAGAGACACACACACACAGGGACAGAGAGAGAGAGAGAGAGAGAGGGGAGGGGGCAGAGAAGGACAGAGACAGAACGAGAGAGACAGACAGAGATACAGAGAGAGAGAGAGAGAGAGAGAGAGAGAGAGAGAGAGAGAGAGAGAGAGAGAGAGAGAGAGAGGGACGGAGGGAGGGAGGGAGGGAGGGAGAGAGAGATTCAGAGAGAGGGAGGGAGGGGTGGAGGGAGAGAGAGAGAGACAGAGAGAGAGACGGGGGGGGGGGTATGAATTTAAATAATTTATAGGGTTATTCAGAACACAATAATAAGTGCATAGTTGTAATAATTAGTTATATACATATTCTAACCGATACAACTGAAAGTTGATCGGTTAGTGCAAGCCGATTATAGCCAATGCTAAACGATGAAATTCTAACTAATTCCCAACACTACAAAAAAAACCATAATAATAAAAAAATAAAAAAAATAAAAAATAAAACAATTCCCAACACTACCTCTAGAAAATTATGAACCAACCGCTATGGCTTTCACATTGTCAAAATAGTTATTATTAATTAATTAAGATGGTATTTCCAGACACGAGCTGCGATAATTTCGACTATGATGACGTTGTTTTAAATATAAAATGACGTCATCATACGTTGCATAGTGACACGTCACAATACAAAATCAATACGTATTTAACAGTCATGACCTTTCTCTTGTTTACTTTAATATGTCTGTTTTGCACAGTGATATCCTCGGTGGTCACTTTATCGACATCATCTGTGAGAAATTTAGTCAAGTTTGATCAACAAAACCGACAGGATGACGAAGACAAGAAAGCCTCAAAAAGAAACTCTTCTACTTCCAGAGATCCAAAACCCTTTCTTGACGCCAGGGACAAAAGAGATGTCGTCGAATGGCCGTTGTTTGACGAAGACCTCTTTTACGTAGGAGTATTTCTCGCATCTTACAAGTACTACGAATATGACTTGAGATACGAGAAGGATTACCACAAAGCCGAACGACCTTACTACAAACATTTCCCCATACCCCGCCTACGCGTCCTCCACCCGGACGTGGAGAGAAGCTGCCAGCGCGGCATCATCGACTGCATACAGGAGATCTCCTCCCTGGCCAAGGAGAGCAAGAATATCCACAAGCTTGTGCACAAGGAGTCCCCGCCGGATACCAAAATTGACGCCTACCCTTTGTCGGACGATCTGGAGATGTTCCGCTACAGGACGACGGCGGCCTACTTCATGTGCTGGTTCACAATGATGCGAGAACCAGTCCTCAGGTTCTTCATGGACGGCAAGAACTGCCTCACCGGGCTGAATACCACCCTCGACGTCTTCTACCTCCAGTACAAGATCGTCGACTGGCGGATGGACAGTCGGGATAAAGAGTTTCAGTGCGCCGAGATCATGTTCTGTCCGGACCCTTGCTACGGGAAGAAAACCGGAGGGAACGTTCCGTCGAAAGCCGCGATGGAAGCAGACCGCGGAAACCCGTGTTACCTACTGAAGGACAGGACGTGTCGGTGGGTTCCGGAAGATAACGAGAATTTCGGCGACCTGATTCGGAACCGAATGAACTACACGTGCAACTGTGAA